>NW_027412081.1:0-71654 GCF_047663935.1 Musca autumnalis
ATCTCCGGTGAACTTTTGTATTGGGAAAGTCATGCCCGGTGAACTTTTATATTGGGAAAGTCATCCCGGTGAACTTTTGTATGGGAAAAGTCATCTCCGGTGAACTTTTGTATGGGAAAAGTCATCTCCGGTGAACTTTTGTATTGGAGAAGTCATCTCCGGTGAACTTTTGTATGGGAAAAGTCATCTCCGGTGAACTTTTGTATTGGGAAAGTCATCTCCGGTGAACTTTTGTATGGGAAAAGTCATGCCCGGTGAACTTTTGTATTGGGAAAGTCATGCCCGGTGAACTTTTATATTGGGAAAGTCATCTCCGGTGAACTTTTGTATGGGAAAAGTCATCTCCGGTGAACTTTTGTATTGGGAAAGTCATCTCCGGTGAACTTTTGTATTGGGAAAGTCATGCCCGGTGAACTTTTGTATTGGGAAAGTCATCTCCGGTGAACTTTTGTATTGGGAAAGTCATCTCCGGTGAACTTTTGTATTGGGAAAGTCATCTCCGGTGAACTTTTGTATTGGGAAAGTCATGCTCCGGTGAACTTTTGTATTGGGAAAGTCATGCCCGGTGAACTTTTGTATTGGGAAAGTCATGCCCGATGAACTTTTGTATTGGGAAAGTCATCTCCGATGAACTTTTGTATTGGGAAAGTCATCTCCGGTGAACTTTTGTATTGGGAAAGTCATCTCCGGTGAACTTTTGTATTGGGAAAGTCATCTCCGGTGAACTTTTGTATTGGGAAAAGTCATCTCCGGTGAACTTTTGTATTGGGAAAGTCATGCCCGGTGAACTTTTGTATGGGAAAAGTCATCTCCGGTGAACTTTTGTATGGGAAAAGTCATCTCCGGTGAACTTTTGTATTGGGAAAGTCATCTCCGGTGAACTTTTGTATGGGAAAAGTCATCTCCGGTGAACTTTTGTATGGGAAAAGTCATCTCCGGTGAACTTTTGTATTGGGAAAGTCATCTCCGGTGAACTTTTGTATGGGAAAGTCATCTCCGGTGAACTTTTGTATGGGAAAAGTCATCTCCGGTGAACTTTTGTATTGGGAAAGTCATCTCCGGTGAACTTTTGTATTGGGAAAGTCATCTCCGGTGAACTTTTGTATGGGAAAAGTCATCTCCGGTGAACTTTTGTATTGGGAAAGTCATCTCCGGTGAACTTTTGTATGGGAAAAGTCATCTCCGGTGAACTTTTGTATTGGGAAAGTCATCTCCGGTGAACTTTTGTATTGGAAAAGTCATCTCCGGTGAACTTTTGTATTGGGAAAGTCATCTCCGGTGAACTTTTGTATTGGGAAAGTCATGCCCGGTGAACTTTTATATTGGGAAAGTCATCTCCGGTGAACTTTTGTATTGGGAAAGTCATCTCCGGTGAACTTTTGTATGGGAAAGTCATCTCCGGTGAACTTTTGTATGGGAAAAGTCATCTCCGGTGAACTTTTGTATGGGAAAAGTCATATCCGGTGAACTTTTGTATTGGGAAAGTCATCTCCGGTGAACTTTTGTATGGGAAAAGTCATCTCCGGTGAACTTTTGTATTGGGAAAGTCATGCCCGGTGAACTTTTGTATTGGGAAAGTCATCTCCGGTGAACTTTTGTATTGGGAAAGTCGTGCCCGGTGAACTTTTGTATTGGGAAAGTCATGCCCGGTGAACTTTTGTATTGGGAAAGTCATCTCCGGTGAACTTTTGTATGGGAAAGTCATGCCCGGTGAACTTTTATATTGGGAAAGTCATCTCCGGTGAACTTTTGTATTGGGAAAGTCATCTCCGGTGAACTTTTGTATTGGGAAAGTCATCTCCGGTGAACTTTTGTATTGGGAAAGTCATGCCCGGTGAACTTTTGTATTGGGAAAGTCATGCCCGGTGAACTTTTGTATTGGGAAAGTCATGCCCGGTGAACTTTTGTATTGGGAAAGTCATCTCCGGTGAACTTTTGTATTGGGAAAGTCATCTCCGGTGAACTTTTGTATTGGGAAAGTCATCTCCGGTGAACTTTTGTATTGGGAAAGTCATCTCCGGTGAACTTTTGGATGGGAAAAGTCATCTCCGGTGAACTTTTGTATTGGGAAAGTCATGCCCGGTGAACTTTTGTATGGAAAAAGTCATCTCCGGTGAACTTTTGTATTGGGAAAGTCATCTCCGGTGAACTTTTGTATGGGAAAAGTCATCTCCGGTGAACTTTTGTATTGGGAAAGTCATCTCCGGTGAACTTTTGTATGGGAAAAGTCATCTCCGGTGAACTTTTGTATTGGGAAAGTCATCTCCGGTGAACCTTTGTATGGGAAAAGTCATCTCCGGTGAACTTTTGTATGGGAAAAGTCATCTCCGGTGAACTTTTGTATGGGAAAAGTCATCTCCGGTGAACTTTTGTATTGGGAAAGTCATCTCCGGTGAACTTTTGTATTGGGAAAGTCATCTCCAGTGAACTTTTGTATGGGAAAAGTCATCTCCGGTGAACTTTTGTATGGGAAAAGTCATCTCCGGTGAACTTTTGTATTGGGAAAGTCATGCCCGGTGAACTTTTGTATTGGAAAAGTCATGCCCGGTGAACTTTTATATTGGGAAAGTCATCTCCGGTGAACTTTTGTATTGGGAAAGTCATCTCCGGTGAACTTTTGTATTGGGAAAGTCATCTCCGGTGAACTTTTGTATTGGGAAAGTCATGCCCGGTGAACTTTTATATTGGGAAAGTCATCTCCGGTGAACTTTTGTATGGAAAAGTCATCTCCGGTGAACTTTTGTATGGGAAAAGTCATCTCCGGTGAACTTTTGTATTGGAGAAGTCATCTCCGGTGAACTTTTGTATGGGAAAAGTCATCTCCGGTGAACTTTTGTATTGGGAAAGTCATCTCCGGTGAACTTTTGTATGGGAAAAGTCATGCCCGGTGAACTTTTGTATTGGGAAAGTCTTGCCCGGTGAACTTTTATATTGGGAAAGTCATCTCCGGTGAACTTTTGTATGGGAAAATCATCTCCGGTGAACTTTTGTATTGGGAAAGTCATCTCCGGTGAACTTTTGTATTGGGAAAGTCATGCCCGGTGAACTTTTGTATTGGGAAAGTCATCTCCGGTGAACTTTTGTATTGGGAAAGTCATCTCCGGTGAACTTTTGTATTGGGAAAGTCATCTCCGGTGAACTTTTGTATTGGGAAAGTCATGCCCGGTGAACTTTTGTATTGGGAAAGTCATGCCCGGTGAACTTTTGTATTGGGAAAGTCATGCCCGATGAACTTTTGTATTGGGAAAGTCATCTCCGATGAACTTTTGTATTGGGAAAGTCATCTCCGGTGAACTTTTGTATTGGGAAAGTCATCTCCGGTGAACTTTTGTATTGGGAAAGTCATCTCCGGTGAACTTTTGTATGGGAAAAGTCATCTCCGGTGAACTTTTGTATTGGGAAAGTCATGCCCGGTGAACTTTTGTATGGGAAAAGTCATCTCCGGTGAACTTTTGTATGGGAAAAGTCATCTCCGGTGAACTTTTGTATTGGGAAAGTCATCTCCGGTGAACTTTTGTATGGGAAAAGTCATCTCCGGTGAACTTTTGTATGGGAAAAGTCATCTCCGGTGAACTTTTGTATTGGGAAAGTCATCTCCGGTGAACTTTTGTATGGGAAAGTCATCTCCGGTGAACTTTTGTATGGGAAAAGTCATCTCCGGTGAACTTTTGTATTGGGAAAGTCATCTCCGGTGAACTTTTGTATTGGGAAAGTCATCTCCGGTGAACTTTTGTATGGGAAAAGTCATCTCCGGTGAACTTTTGTATTGGGAAAGTCATCTCCGGTGAACTTTTGTATGGGAAAAGTCATCTCCGGTGAACTTTTGTATTGGGAAAGTCATCTCCGGTGAACTTTTGTATTGGAAAAGTCATCTCCGGTGAACTTTTGTATTGGGAAAGTCATCTCCGGTGAACTTTTGTATTGGGAAAGTCATGCCCGGTGAACTTTTATATTGGGAAAGTCATCTCCGGTGAACTTTTGTATTGGGAAAGTCATCTCCGGTGAACTTTTGTATGGGAAAGTCATCTCCGGTGAACTTTTGTATGGGAAAAGTCATCTCCGGTGAACTTTTGTATGGGAAAAGTCATCTCCGGTGAACTTTTGTATGGGAAAAGTCATCTCCGGTGAACTTTTGTATTGGGAAAGTCATGCCCGGTGAACTTTTGTATTGGGAAAGTCATGCCCGGTGAACTTTTATATTGGAAAAGTCATCTCCGGTGAACTTTTGTATTGGGAAAGTCATCTCCGGTGAACTTTTGTATGGGAAAAGTCATCTCCGGTGAACTTTTGTATTGGGAAAGTCATCTCCGGTGAACTTTTGTATTGGGAAAGTCATCTCCGGTGAACTTTTGTATTGGGAAAGTCATCTCCGGTGAACTTTTGTATTGGGAAAGTCATCTCCGGTGAACATTTGTATTGGGAAAGTCATCTCCGGTGAACTTTTGTATTGGGAAAGTCATCTCCGGTGAACTTTTGTATGGGAAAAGTCATCTCCGGTGAACTTTTGTATTGGGAAAGTCATCTCCGGTGAACTTTTGTATTGGGAAAGTCATCTCCGGTGAACTTTTGTATGGGAAAAGTCATCTCCGGTGAACTTTTGTATTGGGAAAGTCATCTCCGGTGAACTTTTGTATGGGAAAAGTCATCTCCGGTGAACTTTTGTATTGGGAAAGTCATCTCCGGTGAACTTTTGTATTGGGAAAGTCATCTCCGGTGAACTTTTGTATTGGGAAAGTCATCTCCGGTGAACTTTTGTATTGGGAAAGTCATCTCCGGTGAACTTTTGTATTGGGAAAGTCATGCCCGGTAAACTTTTATATTGGGAAAGTCATCTCCGTCATCTTTTGTATGGGAAAAGTCATCTCCGGTGAACTTTTGTATGGGAAAAGTCATCTCCGGTGAACTTTTGTATTGGGAAAGTCATCTCCGGTGTACTTTTGTATGGGAAAAGTCATCTCCGGTGAACTTTTGTATTGGGAAAGTCATCTCCGGTGAACTTTTGTATGGGAAAAGTCATGCCCGGTGAACTTTTGTATTGGGAAAGTCATGCCCGGTGAACTTTTATATTGGGAAAGTCATGCCCGGTGAACTTTTTTATGGGAAAAGTCATCTCCGGTGAACTTTTGTATGGGAAAAGTCATCTCCGGTGAACTTTTGTATTGGGAAAGTCATGCCCGGTGAACTTTTGTATTGGGAAAGTCATGCCCGGTGAACTTTTATATTGGGAAAGTCATCTCCGGTGAACTTTTGTATTGGGAAAGTCATCTCCGGTGAACTTTTGTATGGGAAAAGTCATCTCCGGTGAACTTTTGTATTGGGAAAGTCATCTCCGGTGAACTTTTGTATGGGAAAAGTCATCTCCGGTGAACTTTTGTATTGGGAAAGTCATCTCCGGTGAACTTTTGTATTGGGAAAGTCATATCCGGTGAACTTTTGTATGGGAAAAGTCATCTCCGGTGAACTTTTGTATGGGAAAAGTCATCTCCGGTGAACTTTTGTATGGGAAAAGTCATCCCCGGTGAACTTTTGTATTGGGAAAGTCATCTCCGGTGAACTTTTGTATTGGGAAAGTCATCTCCGGTGAACTTTTGTATTGGGAAAGTCATCTCCGGTGAACTTTTGTATGGGAAAAGTCATCTCCGGTGAACTTTTGTATTGGGAAAGTCATCTCCGGTGAACTTTTGTATTGGGAAAGTCATCTCCGGTGAACTTTTGTATGGGAAAAGTCATCTCCGGTGAACTTTTGTATTGGGAAAGTCATCTCCGGTGAACTTTTGTATTGGGAAAGTCATCTCCGGTGAACTTTTGTATGGGAAAAGTCATCTCCGGTGAACTTTTGTATTGGGAAAGTCATCTCCGGTGAACTTTTGTATTGGGAAAGTCATCTCCGGTGAACTTTTGTATTCGGAAAGTCATCTCCGGTGAACTTTTGTATTATGAAAGTCATCTCCGGTGAACTTTTGTATTGGGAAAGTCATCTCCGGTGAACTTTTGTATGGGAAAAGTCATCTCCGGTGAACTTTTGTATTGGGAAAGTCATCTCCGGTGAACTTTTGTATTGGGAAAGTCATCTCCGGTGAACTTTTGTATGGGAAAAGTCATGCCCGGTGAACTTTTGTATTGGGAAAGTCATCTCCGGTGAACTTTTATATTGGGAAAGTCATCTCCGGTGAACTTTTGTATGGGAAAAGTCATCTCCGGTGAACTTTTGTATTGGGAAAGTCATCTCCGGTGAACTTTTGTATTGGGAAAGTCATGCCCGGTGAACTTTTGTATTGGGAAAGTCATCTCCGGTGAACTTTTGTATTGGGAAAGTCATCTCCGGTGAACTTTTGTATTGGGAAAGTCATCTCCGGTGAACTTTTGTATTGGGAAAGTCATGCCCGGTGAACTTTTGTATTGGGAAAGTCATGCCCGGTGAACTTTTGTATTGGGAAAGTCATGCCCGGTGAACTTTTGTATTGGGAAAGTTATCTCCGGTGAACTTTTGTATTGGGAAAGTCATCTCCGGTGAACTTTTGTATTGGGAAAGTCATCTCCGGTGAACTTTTGTATTGGGAAAGTCATCTCCGGTGAACTTTTGTATGGGAAAAGTCATCTCCGGTGAACTTTTGTATTGGGAAAGTCATGCCCGGTGAACTTTTGTATGGGAAAAGTCATCTCCGGTGAACTTTTGTATGGGAAAAGTCATCTCCGGTGAACATTTGTATTGGGAAAGTCATCTCCGGTGAACTTTTGTATGGGAAAAGTCATCTCCGGTGAACTTTTGTATGGGAAAAGTCATCTCCGGTGAACTTTTGTATTGGGAAAGTCATCTCCGGTGAACTTTTGTATGGGAAAGTCATCTCCGGTGAACTTTTGTATGGGAAAAGTCATCTTCGGTGAACTTTTGTATTGGGAAAGTCATCTCCGGTGAACTTTTGTATTGGGAAAGTCATCTCCGGTGAACTTTTGTATGGGAAAAGTCATCTCCGGTGAACTTTTGTATTGGGAAAGTCATCTCCGGTGAACTTTTGTATGGGAAAAGTCATCTCCGGTGAACTTTTGTATTGGGAAAGTCATCTCCGGTGAACTTTTGTATTGGGAAAGTCATGCCCGGTGAACCTTTATATTGGGAAAGTCATCTCCGGTGAACTTTTGTATTGGGAAAGTCATCTCCGGTGAACTTTTGTATGGGAAAGTCATCTCCGGTGAACTTTTGTATGGGAAAAGTCATCTCCGGTGAACTTTTGTATGGGAAAAGTCATCTCCGGTGAACTTTTGTATGGGAAAAGTCATCTCCGGTGAACTTTTGTATTGGGAAAGTCATGCCCGGTGAACTTTTGTATTGGGAAAGTCATGCCCGGTGAACTTTTATATTGGGAAAGTCATCTCCGGTGAACTTTTGTATTGGGAAAGTCATCTCCGGTGAACTTTTGTATGGGAAAAGTCATCTCCGGTGAACTTTTGTATTGGGAAAGTCATCTCCGGTGAACTTTTGTATTGGGAAAGTCATCTCCGGTGAACTTTTGTATTGGGAAAGTCATCTCCGGTGAACTTTTGTATTGGGAAAGTCATCTCCGGTGAACTTTTGTATTGGGAAAGTCATCTCCGGTGAACTTTTGTATTGGGAAAGTCATCTCCGGTGAACTTTTGTATGGGAAAAGTCATCTCCGGTGAACTTTTGTATTGGGAAAGTCATCTCCGGTGAACTTTTGTATTGGGAAAGTCATCTCCGGTGAACTTTTGTATGGGAAAAGTCATCTCCGGTGAACTTTTGTATTGGGAAAGTCATCTCCGGTGAACTTTTGTAAGGGAAAAGTCATCTCCGGTGAACTTTTGTATTGGGAAAGTCATCTCCGGTGAACTTTTGTATTGGGAAAGTCATCTCCGGTGAACCTTTGTATTGGGAAAGTCATCTCCGGTGAACTTTTGTATGGGAAAAGTCATCTCCGGTGAACTTTTGTATGGGAAAAGTCATCTCCGGTGAACTTTTGTATTGGGAAAGTCATCTCCGGTGAACTTTTGTATTGGGAAAGTCATCTCCGGTGAACTTTTGTATTGGGAAAGTCATCTCCGGTGAACTTTTATATTGGGAAAGTCATCTCCGGTGAACTTTTGTATGGGAAAAGTCATCTCCGGTGAACTTTTGTATGGGAAAAGTCATCTCCGGTGAACTTTTGTATTGGGAAAGTCATCTCCGGTGAACTTTTGTATGGGAAAAGTCATCTCCGGTGAACTTTTGTATTGGGAAAGTCATCTCCGGTGAACTTTTGTATGGGAAAAGTCATCTCCGGTGAACTTTTGTATTGGGAAAGTCATCTCCGGTGAACTTTTGTATTGGGAAAGTCATGCCCGGTGAACTTTTGTATGGGAAAAGTCATCTCCGGTGAACTTTTGTATGGGAAAAGTCATCTCCGGTGAACTTTTGTATTGGGAAAGTCATCTCCGGTGAACTTTTGTATGGGAAAAGTCATCTCCGGTGAACTTTTGTATTGGGAAAGTCATCTCCGGTGAACTTTTGTATTGGGAAAGTCATCTCCGGTGAACTTTTGTATGGGAAAAGTCATCTCCGGTGAACTTTTGTATTGGGAAAGTCATCTCCGGTGAACTTTTGTATGGGAAAAGTCATCTCCGGTGAACTTTTGTATTGGGAAAGTCATCTCCGGTGAACTTTTGTATTGGGAAAGTCATCTCCGGTGAACTTTTGTATGGGAAAAGTCATCTCCGGTGAACTTTTGTATTGGGAAAGTCATCTCCGGTGAACTTTTGTATGGAAAAAGTCATCTCCGGTGAACTTTTGTATTGGGAAAGTCATCTCCGGTGAACTTTTGTATTGGGAAAGTCATGCCCGGTGAACTTTTATATTGGGAAAGTCATCTCCGGTGAACTTTTGTATTGGGAAAGTCATCTCCGGTGAACTTTTGTATGGGAAAGTCATCTCCGGTGAACTTTTGTATGGGAAAAGTCATCTCCGGTGAACTTTTGTATGGGAAAAGTCATCTCCGGTGAACTTTTGTATTGGGAAAGTCATGCCCGGTGAACTTTTGTATTGGGAAAGTCATGCCCGGTGAACTTTTATATTGGGAAAGTCATCTCCGGTGAACTTTTGTATTGGGAAAGTCATCTCCGGTGAACTTTTGTATGGGAAAAGTCATCTCCGGTGAACTTTTGTATTGGGAAAGTCATCTCCGGTGAACTTTTGTATTGGGAAAGTCATCTCCGGTAAACTTTTGTATTGGGAAAGTCATCTCCGGTGAACTTTTGTATTGGGAAAGTCATCTCCGGTGAACTTTTGTATTGGGAAAGTCATCTCCGGTGAACTTTTGTATTGGGAAAGTCATCTCCGGTGAACTTTTGTATGGGAAAAGTCATCTCCGGTGAACTTTTGTATTGGGAAAGTCATCTCCGGTGAACTTTTGTATTGGGAAAGTCATCTCCGGTGAACTTTTGTATGGGAAAAGTCATCTCCGGTGAACTTTTGTATTGGGAAAGTCATCTCCGGTGAACTTTTGTATGGGAAAAGTCATCTCCGGTGAACTTTTGTATTGGGAAAGTCATCTCCGGTGAACTTTTGTATTGGGAAAGTCATCTCCGGTGAACTTTTGTATTGGGAAAGTCATCTCCGGTGAACTTTTGTATGGGAAAAGTCATCTCCGGTGAACTTTTGTATGGGAAAAGTCATCTCCGGTGAACTTTTGTATGGGAAAAGTCATCTCCGGTGAACTTTTGTATTGGGAAAGTCATCTCCGGTGAACTTTTGTATTGGGAAAGTCATCTCCGGTGAACTTTTGTATGGGAAAAGTCATCTCCGGTGAACTTTTGTATTGGGAAAGTCATCTCCGGTGAACTTTTGTATGGGAAAAGTCATCTCCGGTGAACTTTTGTATTGGGAAAGTCATCTCCGGTGAACTTTTGTATTGGGAAAGTCATCTCCGGTGAACTTTTGTATTGGGAAAGTCATCTCCGGTGAACTTTTGTATTGGGAAAGTCATGCCCGGTGAACTTTTGTATTGGGAAAGTCATGCCCGGTGAACTTTTGTATTGGGAAAGTCATCTCCGGTGAACTTTTGTATTGGGAAAGTCATCTCCGGTGAACTTTTGTATGGGAAAAGTCATCTCCGGTGAACTTTTGTATTGGGAAGTCATGCCCGGTGAACTTTTGTATTGGGAAAGTCATGCCCGGTGAACTTTTGTATTGGGAAAGTCATGCCCGGTGAACTTTTGTATGGGAAAAGTCATCTCCGGTGAACTTTTGTATGGGAAAAGTCATCTCCGGTGAACTTTTGTATGGGAAAAGTCATCTCCGGTGAACTTTTGTATTGGGAAAGTCATCTCCGGTGAACTTTTGTATGGGAAAAGTCATCTCCGGTGAACTTTTGTATTGGGAAAGTCATCTCCGGTGAACTTTTGTATGGGAAAAGTCATCTCCGGTGAACTTTTGTATTGGGAAAGTCGTGCCCGGTGAACTTTTGTATTGGGAAAGTCGTGCCCGGTGAACTTTTGTATTGGGAAAGTCATGCCCGGTGAACTTTTATATTGGGAAAGTCATCTCCGGTGAACTTTTGTATTGGGAAAGTCATCTCCGGTGAACTTTTGTATGGGAAAAGTCATCTCCGGTGAACTTTTGTATTGAGAAAGTCATCTCCGGTGAACTTTTGTATGGGAAAAGTCATCTCCGGTGAACTTTTGTATTGGGAAAGTCATCTCCGGTGAACTTTTTTTTGTATGGGAAAAGTCATCTCCGGTGAACTTTTGTATTGGGAAAGTCATCTCCGGTGAACTTTTGTATGGGAAAAGTCATCTCCGGTGAACTTTTGTATTGGGAAAGTCATGCCCGGTGAACTTTTGTATTGGGAAAGTCGTGCCCGGTGAACTTTTGTATTGGGAAAGTCATGCCCGGTGAACTTTTATATTGGGAAAGTCATCTCCGGTGAACTTTTGTATTGGGAAAGTAATCTCCGGTGAACTTTTGTATGGGAAAAGTCATCTCCGGTGAACTTTTGTATTGGGAAAGTCATCTCCGGTGAACTTTTGTATGGGAAAAGTCATCTCCGGTGAACTTTTGTATTGGGAAAGTCATCTCCGGTGAACTTTTGTATGGGAAAAGTCATCTCCGGTGAACTTTTGTATTGGAAAGTCATCTCCGGTGAACTTTTGTATTGGGAAAGTCATCTCCGGTGAACTTTTGTATTGGGAAAGTCATCTCCGGTGAACTTTTGTATTGGGAAAGTCATCTCCGGTGAACTTTTGTATGGGAAAAGTCATCTCCGGTGAACTTTTGTATTGGGAAAGTCATCTCCGGTGAACTTTTGTATTGGGAAAGTCATCTCCGGTGAACTTTTGTATTGGGAAAGTCATCTCCGGTGAACTTTTGTATTGGGAAAGTCATCTCCGGTGAACTTTTGTATTGGGAAAGTCATCTCCGGTGAACTTTTGTATTGGGAAAGTCATCTCCGGTGAACTTTTGTATGGGAAAAGTCATCTCCGGTGAACTTTTGTATTGGGAAAGTCATCTCCGGTGAACTTTTGTATTGGGAAAGTCATCTCCGGTGAACTTTTGTATTGGGAAAAGTCATCTCCGGTGAACTTTTGTATTGGGAAAGTCATCTCCGGTGAACTTTTGTATGGGAAAAGTCATCTCCGGTGAACTTTTGTATTGGGAAAGTCATCTCCGGTGAACTTTTGTATTGGGAAAGTCATCTCCGGTGAACTTTTGTATGGGAAAAGTCATCTCCGGTGAACTTTTGTATGGGAAAAGTCATCTCCGGTGAACTTTTGTATTGGGAAAGTCATCTCCGGTGAACTTTTGTATGGGAAAAGTCATCTCCGGTGAACTTTTGTATTGGGAAAGTCATCTCCGGTGAACTTTTGTATTGGGAAAGTCATCTCCGGTGAACTTTTGTATGGGAAAAGTCATCTCCGGTGAACTTTTGTATTGGGAAAGTCATCTCCGGTGAACTTTTGTATTGGGAAAGTCATCTCCGGTGAACTTTTGTATTGGGAAAGTCATCTCCGGTGAACTTTTGTATGGGAAAAGTCATCTCCGGTGAACTTTTGTATTGGGAAAGTCATCTCCGGTGAACTTTTGTATTGGGAAAGTCATCTCCGGTGAACTTTTGTATGGGAAAAGTCATCTCCGGTGAACTTTTGTATTGGGAAAGTCATCTCCGGTGAACTTTTGTATTGGGAAAGTCATCTCCGGTGAACTTTTGTATTGGGAAAGTCATCTCCGGTGAACTTTTGTATTGGGAAAGTCATCTCCGGTGAACTTTTGTATGGGAAAAGTCATCTCCGGTGAACTTTTGTATTGGGAAAGTCATCTCCGGTGAACTTTTGTATTGGGAAAGTCATCTCCGGTGAACTTTTGTATTGGGAAAGTCATCTCCGGTGAACTTTTGTATTGGGAAAGTCATCTCCGGTGAACTTTTGTATGGAAAAGTCATCTCCGGTGAACTTTTGTATTGGGAAAGTCATGCCCGGTGAACTTTTGTATTGGGAAAGTCATGCCCGGTGAACTTTTATATTGGGAAAGTCATCTCCGGTGAACTTTTGTATTGGGAAAGTCATCTCCGGTGAACTTTTGTATTGGGAAAGTCATCTCCGGTGAACTTTTGTATGGGAAAAGTCATCTCCGGTGAACTTTTGTATGGGAAAAGTCATCTCCGGTGAACTTTTGTATTGGGAAAGTCATCTCCGGTGAACTTTTGTATGGGAAAAGTCATCTCCGGTGAACTTTTGTATTGGGAAAGTCATCTCCGGTGAACTTTTGTATTGGGAAAGTCATCTCCGGTGAACTTTTGTATGGGAAAAGTCATCTCCGGTGAACTTTTGTATTGGGAAAGTCATCTCCGGTGAACTTTTGTATGGGAAAGTCATCTCCGGTGAACTTTTGTATTGGGAAAGTCATCTCCGGTGAACTTTTGTATTGGGAAAGTCATCTCCGGTGAACTTTTGTATGGGAAAAGTCATCTCCGGTGAACTTTTGTATTGGGAAAGTCATGCCCGGTGAACTTTTGTATTGGGAAAGTCATGCCCGGTGAACTTTTGTATTGGAAAGTCATCTCCGGTGAGCTTTTGCATGGGAAAAGTCATCTCCGGTGAACTTTTGTATGGGAAAAGTCATCTCCGGTGAACTTTTGTATGGAAAGTCATCTCCGGTGAACTTTTGTATTGGGAAAGTCGTGCCCGGTGAACTTTTGTATTGGGAAAGTCATCTCCGGTGAACTTTTGTATTGGGAAAGTCATCTCCGGTGAACTTTTGTATGGGAAAAGTCATCTCCGGTGAACTTTTGTATGGGAAAAGTCATCTCCGGTGAACTTTTGTATTGGGAAAGTCATCTCCGGTGAACTTTTGTATGGGAAAAGTCATCTCCGGTGAACTTTTGTATTGGGAAAGTCATGCCCGGTGAACTTTTGTATTGGGAAAGCCATCTCCGGTGAACTTTTGTATGGGAAAAGTCATCTCCGGTGAACTTTTGTATTGGGAAAGTCATGCCCGGTAAACTTTTGTATGGGAAAAGTCATCTCCGGTGAACTTTTGTATGGGAAAAGTCATCTCCGGTGAACTTTTGTATTGGGAAAGTCATCTCCGGTGAACTTTTGTATTGGGAAAGTCATCTCCGGTGAACTTTTGTATGGGAAAAGTCATCTCCGGTGAACTTTTGTATTGGGAAAGTCATGCCCGGTGAACTTTTGTATTGGGAAAGTCATCTCCGGTGAACTTTTGTATTGGGAAAGTCATCTCCGGTGAACTTTTGTATTGGGAAAGTCATCTCCGGTGAACTTTTGTATTGGGAAAGTCATCACCGGTGAACTTTTGTATGGGAAAAGTCATCTCCGGTGAACTTTTGTATTGGGAAAGTCATCTCCGGTGAACTTTTGTATGGGAAAAGTCATGCCCGGTGAACTTTTATATTGGGAAAGTCGTCTCCGGTGAACTTTTGTATTGGGAAAGTCATCTCCGGTGAACTTTTGTATGAGAAAAGTCATCTCCGGTGAACTTTTGTATTGGGAAAGTCATCTCCGGTGAACTTTTGTATGGGAAAAGTCATCTCCGGTGAACTTTTGTATGGGAAAAGTCATCTCCGGTGAACTTTTGTATTGGGAAAGTCATCTCCGGTGAACTTTTGTATTGGGAAAGTCATCTCCGGTGAACTTGTGTATTGGGAAAGTCATGCCCGGTGAACTTTTATATTGGGAAAGTCATCTCCGGTGAACTTTTGTATTGGGAAAGTCATCTCCGGTGAACTTTTGTATTGGGAAAGTCATCTCCGGTGAACTTTTGTATTGGGAAAGTCATGTCCGGTGAACTTTTGTATTGGGAAACTCATCTCCGGTGAACTTTTGTATTGGGAAAGTCATCTCCGGTGAACTTTTGTATTGGGAAAGTCATCTCCGGTGAATTTTTGTATTGGGAAAGTCATGCCCGGTGAACTTTTATATTGGGAAATTCATCTCCGGTGAACTTTTGTATTGGGAAAGTCATCTCCGGTGAACTTTTGTATTGGGAAAGTCATCTCCGGTGAACTTTTGTATTGGGAAAGTCATGCCCGGTGAACTTTTGTATGGGAAAGTCATCTCCGGTGAACTTTTGTATTGGGAAAGTCATCTCCGGTGAACTTTTGTATTGGGAAAGTCATCTCCGGTGAACTTTTGTATGGGAAAAGTCATCTCCGGTGAACTTTTGTATTGGGAAAGTCATTTCCGGTGAACTTTTGTATTGGGAAGGTCATGCCCGGTGAACTTTTGTATTGGGAAAGTCATGCCCGGTGAACTTTTGTATGGGAAAAGTCATCTCCGGTGAACTTTTGTATTGGGAAAGTCATCTCCGGTGAACTTTTGTGTGGGAAAAGTCATCTCCGGTGAACTTTTGTATGGGAAAAGTCATCTCCGGTGAACTTTTGTATTGGGAAAGTCATCTCCGGTGAACTTTTGTATTGGGAAAGTCATCTCCGGTGAACTTTTGTATTGGGAAAGTCATGCCCGGTGAACTTTTATATTGGGAAAGTCATCTCCGGTGAACTTTTGTATTGGGAAAGTCGTGCCCGGTGAACTTTTGTATTGGGAAAGTCATGCCCGGTGAACTTTTATATTGGGAAAGTCATCTCCGGTGAACTTTTGTATTGGGAAAGTGATCTCCGGTGAACTTTTGTATTGGGAAAGTCATGCCCGGTGAACTTTTATATTGGGAAAGTCATCTCCGGTGAACTTTTGTATTGGGAAAGTCATCTCCGGTGAACTTTTGTATTGGGAAAGTCATGCCCGGTGAACTTTTATATTGGGAAAGTCATATCCGGTGAACTTTTGTATTGGAAAAGTCATCTCCGGTGAACTTTTGTATTGGGAAAGTCATCTCCGGTGAACTTTTGTATTGGGAAAGTCATGCCCGGTGAACTTTTATATTGGGAAAGTCATCTCCGGTGAACTTTTGTATTGGGAAAGTCATCTCCGGTGAACTTTTGTATTGGGAAAGTCATCTCCGGTGAACTTTTGTATTGGGAAAGTCATGCCCGGTGAACTTTTGTATTGAGAAAATCATCTCCGGTGAACTTTTGTATTGGAAAAGTCATCTCCGGTGAACTTTTGTATTGGGAAAGTCATCTCCGGTGAACTTTTGTATTGGGAAAGTCATGCCCGGTGAACTTTTATATTGGGAAAGTCATCTCCGGTGAACTTTTGTATTGGGAAAGTCATCTCCGGTGAACTTTTGTATTGGGAAAGTCATCTCCGGTGAACTTTTGTATTGGGAAAGTCATGCCCGGTGAACTTTTGTATGGGAAAGTCATCTCCGGTGAACTTTTGTATTGGGAAAGTCATCTCCGGTGAACTTTTGTATTGGGAAAGTCATCTCCGGTGAACTTTTGTATGGGAAAAGTCATCTCCGGTGAACTTTTGTATTGGGAAAGTCATCTCCGGTGAACTTTTGTATTGGGAAAGTCATGCCCGGTGAACTTTTGTATGGGAAAAGTCATCTCCGGTGAACTTTTGTATTGGGAAAGTCATCTCCGGTGAACTTTTGTATTGGGAAAGTCATCTCCGGTGAACTTTTGTATTGGGAAAGTCATGCCCGGTGAACTTTTGTATTGGGAAAGTCATCTCCGGTGAACTTTTGTATTGGGAAAGTCATCTCCGGTGAACTTTTGTATTGGGAAAGTCATGCCCGGTGAACTTTTGTATTGGGAAAGTCATGCCCGGTGAACTTTTGTATGGGAAAAGTCATCTCCGGTGAACTTTTGTATTGGGAAAGTCATCTCCGGTGAACTTTTGTATTGGGAAAGTCATGCCCGGTGAACTTTTTATTGGGAAAGTCATGCCCGGTGAACTTTTGTATGGGAAAATTCATCTCCGGTGAACTTTTGTATTGGGAAAGTCATCTCCGGTGAACTTTTGTATTGGGAAAGTCATGCCCGGTTAACTTTTATATTGGGAAAGTCATCTCCGGTGAACTTTTGTATGGGAAAAGTCATCTCCGGTGAACTTTTGTATTGGGAAAGTCATCTCCGGTGAACTTTTGTATGGGAAAAGTCATCTCCGGTGAACTTTTGTATGGGAAAAGTCATCTCCGGTGAACTTTTGTATTGGGAAAGTCATCTCCGGTGAACTTTTGTATGGGAAAAGTCATCTCCGGTGAACTTTTGTATTGGGAAAGTCATCTCCGGTGAACTTGTGTATTGGGAAAGTCATCTCCGGTGAACTTTTGTATTGGGAAAGTCATCTCCGGTGAACTTTTGTATGGGAAAAGTCATCTCCGGTGAACTTTTGTATTGGGAAAGTCATCTCCGGTGAACTTTTGTATGGGAAAAGTCATCTCCGGTGAACTTTTGTATGGGAAAAGTCATCTCCGGTGAACTTTTGTATGGGAAAAGTCATCTCCGGTGAACTTTTGTATGGGAAAAGTTATCTCCGGTGAACTTTTGTATGGGAAAAGTCATCTCCGGTGAACTTTTGTATGGGAAAAGTCATCTCCGGTGAACTTTTGTATTGGGAAAGTCATCTCCGGTGAACTTTTATATTGGGAAAGTCATGCCCGGTGAACTTTTGTATTGGGAAAGTCATCTCCGGTGAACTTTTATATTGGGAAAGTCATCTCCGGTGAACTTTTGTATTGGGAAAGTCATGCCCGGTGAACTTTTGTATTGGGAAAGTCATCTCCGGTGAACTTTTGTATGGGAAAAGTCATCTCCGGTGAACTTTTGTATGGGAAAGTCATCTCCGGTGAACTTTTGTATGGGAAAAGTCATCTCCGGTGAACTTTTGTATGGGAAAAGTCATCTCCGGTAAACTTTTGTATTGGGAAAGTCATGCCCGGTGAACTTTTGTATTGGGAAAGTCATCTCCGGTGAACTTTTGTATGGGAAAAGTCATCTCCTGTGAACTTTTGTATTGGGAAAGTCATCTCCGGTGAACTTTTGTATTGGGAAAGTCATGCCCGGTAAACTTTTATATTGGGAAAGTCATGCCCGGTGAACTTTTGTTTTGGGAAAGTCATGCCCGGTGAACTTTTGTATTGGGAAAGTCATCTCCGGTGAACTTTTGTATGGGAAAAGTCATCTCCGGTGAACTTTTGTATTGGGAAAGTCATCTCAGGTGAACTTTTGTATGGGAAAAGTCATCTCCGGTGAACTTTTGTATTGGGAAAGTCATCTCCGGTGAACTTTTGTATTGGGAAAGTCATGCCCGGTGAACTTTTGTATTGGGAAAGTCATCTCCGGTGAACTTTTGTATTGGGAAAATCGTGCCCGGTGAACTTTTGTATTGGGAAAGTCATGCCCGGTGAACTTTTATATTGGGAAAGTCATCTCCGGTGAACTTTTGTATTGGGAAAGTCATCTCCGGTGAACTTTTGTATGGGAAAAGTCATCTCCGGTGAACTTTTGTATTGGGAAAGTCATCTCCGGTGAACTTTTGTATTGGGAAAGTCATCTCCGGTGAACTTTTGTATGGGAAAAGTCATCTCCGGTGAACTTTTGTATTGGGAAAGTCATCTCCGGTGAACTTTTGTATTGGGAAAGTCATCTCCGGTGAACTTTTGTATTGGGAAAGTCATGCCCGGTGAACTTTTATATTGGGAAAGTCATCTCCGGTGAACTTTTGTATTGGGAAAGTCATCTCCGGTGAACTTTTGTATTGGGAAAGTCATCTCCGGTGAACTTTTGTATTGGGAAAGTCATGCCCGCTGAACTTTTGTATGGGAAAGTCATCGCCGGTGAACTTTTGTATTGGGAAAGTCATCTCCGGTGAACTTTTGTATTGGGAAAGTCATCTCCGGTGAACTTATGTATGGGAAAAGTCATCTCCGGTGAACTTTTGTATTGGGAAAGTCATCTCGGTGAACTTTTGTATTGGGAAAGTCATGCCCGGTGAACTTTTGTATGGAAAAATCATCTCCGGTGAACTTTTGTATTGGGAAAGTCATCTCCGGTGAACTTTTGTATTGGGAAAGTCATCTCCGGTGAACTTTTGTATTGGGAAAGTCATGCCCGGTGAACTTTTGTATTGGGAAAGTCATCTCCGGTGAACTTTTGTATTGGGAAAGTCATCTCCGGTGAACTTTTGTATTGGGAAAGTCATGCCCGGTGAACTTTTGTATTGGGAAAGTCATGCCCGGTGAACTTTTGTATTGGGAAAGTCATGCCCGGTGAACTTTTGTATTGGGAAAGTCATGCCCGGTGAACTTTTGTATTGGGAAAGTCATGCCCGGTGAACTTTTGTATTGGGAAAGTCATCTCCGGTGAACTTTTGTATTGGGAAAGTCATCTCCGGTGAACTTTTGTATGGGAAAAGTCATCTCCGGTGAACTTTTGTATGGGAAAAGTCATCTCCGGTGAACTTTTGTATTGGAAAAGTCATCTCCGGTGAACTTTTGAATTGGGAAAGTCATCTCCGGTGAACTTTTGTATGGGAAAAGTCATCTCCGGTGAACTTTTGTATAGGGAAAGTCATCTCCGGTGAACTTTTGTATGGGAAAAGTCATCTCCGGTGAACTTTTGTATTGGGAAAGTCATGCCCGGTGAACTTTTGTATTGGGAAAGTCATGCCCGATGAACTTTTGTATTGGGAAAGTCATCTCCGGTGAACTTTTGTATGGGAAAAGTCATCTCCGGTGAACTTTTGTATTGGGAAAGTCATCTCCGGTGAACTTTTGTATGGGAAAAGTCATCTCCGGTGAACTTTTGTATGGGAAAAGTCATCTCCGGTGTACTTTTGTATTGGGAAAGTCATGCCCGGTGAACTTTTGTATTGGGAAAGTCATCTCCGGTGAACTTTTGTATGGGAAAAGTCATCTCCGGTGAACTTTTGTATTGGGAAAGTCATGCCCGGTGAACTTTTGTATTGGGAAAGTCATCTCCGGTGAACTTTTGTATTGGGAAAGTCATCTCCGGTGAACTTTTGTATTGGGAAAGTCATGCCCGGTGAACTTTTGTATTGGGAAAGTCATCTCCGGTGAACTTTTGTATTGGGAAAGTCATCTCCGGTGAACTTTTGTATGGGAAAAGTCATCTCCGGTGAACTTTTGTATTGGGAAAGTCATGCCCGGTGAACTTTTGTATTGGGAAAGTCATGCCCGGTGAACTTTTGTATTGGGAAAGTCATGCCCGGTGAACTTTTGTATTGGGAAAGTCATGCCCGGTGAACTTTTGTATTGGGAAAGTCTTCTCCGGTGAACTTTTGTATTGGGAAAGTCATCTCCGGTGAACTTTTGTATGGGAAAAGTCATCTCCGGTGAACTTTTGTATGGGAAAAGTCATCTCCGGTGAACTTTTGTATTGGAAAAGTCATCTCCGGTGAACTTTTGTATTGGGAAAGTCATCTCCGGTGAACTTTTGTATGGGAAAAGTCATCTCCGGTGAACTTTTGTATTGGGAAAGTCATCTCCGGTGAACTTTTGTATGGGAAAAGTCATCTCCGGTGAACTTTTGTATTGGGAAAGTCATGCCCGGTGAACTTTTGTATTGGGAAAGTCATGCCCGGTGAACTTTTGTATTGGGAAAGTCATCTCCGGTGAACTTTTGTATGGGAAAAGTCATCTCCGGTGAACTTTTGTATTGGGAAAGTCATCTCCGGTGAACTTTTGTATGGGAAAAGTCATCTCCGGTGAACTTTTGTATGGGAAAAGTCATCTCCGGTGAACTTTTGTATTGGGAAAGTCATGCCCGGTGAAATATGGTATTGGGAAAGTCATCTGCGGTGAACTTTTGTATGGGAAAAGTCATCTCCGGTGAACTTTTGTATTGGGAAAGTCATGCCCGGTGAACGTTTGTATTGGGAAAGTCATCTCCGGTGAACTTTTGTATTGGGAAAGTCATCTCCGGTGAACTTTTGTATGGGAAAAGTCATCTCCGGTGAACTTTTGTATTGGGAAAGTCATGCCCGGTGAACTTTTGTATTGGGAAAGTCATGCCCGGTGAACTTTTATATTGGGAAAGTCATCTCCGGTGAACTTTTGTATTGGGAAAGTCATCTCCGGTGAACTTTTGTATTGGGAAAGTCATCTCCGGTGAACTTTTGTATGGGAAAAGTCATCTCCGGTGAACTTTTGTATTGGGAAAGTCATCTCCGGTGAACTTTTGTATGGGAAAGTCATCTCCGGTGAACTTTTGTATGGGAAAAGTCATCTCCGGTGAACTTTTGTATTGGGAAAGTCATCTCCGGTGAACTTTTGTATGGGAAAAGTCATCTCCGGTGAACTTTTGTATTGGGAAAGTCATCTCCGGTGAACTTTTGTATGGGAAAAGTCATGCCCGGTGAACTTTTGTATTGGGAAAGTCATCTCCGGTGAACTTTTGTATTGGGAAAGTCATCTCCGGTGAACTTTTGTATGGGAAAAGTCATCTCCGGTGAACTTTTGTATGGGAAAAGTCATCTCCGGTGAACTTTTGTATTGGGAAAGTCATCTCCGGTGAACTTTTGTATGGGAAAAGTCATCTCCGGTGAACTTTTGTATTGGGAAAGTCATCTCCGGTGAACTTTTGTATGGGAAAAGTCATGCCCGGTGAACTTTTGTATTGGGAAAGTCATCTCCGGTGAACTTTTGTATTGGGAAAGTCATCTCCGGTGAACTTTTGTATTGGGAAAGTCATCTCCGGTGAACTTTTGTATGGGAAAAGTCATCTCCGGTGAACTTTTGTATGGGAAAAGTCATCTCCGGTGAACTTTTGTATTGGGAAAGTCATCTCCGGTGAACTTTTGTATGGGAAAAGTCATCTCCGGTGAACTTTTGTATTGGGAAAGTCATCTCCGGTGAACTTTTGTATGGGAAAAGTCATGCCCGGTGAACTTTTGTATTGGGAAAGTCATCTCCGGTGAACTTTTGTATTGGGAAAGTCATCTCCGGTGAACTTTTGTATTGGGAAAGTCATGCCCGGTGAACTTTTGTATTGGGAAAGTCATGCCCGGTGAACTTTTGTATGGGAAAAGTCATCTCCGGTGAACTTTTGTATGGGAAAAGTCATCTCCGGTGAACTTTTGTATTGGAAAAGTCATCTCCGGTGAACTTTTGTATTGGGAAAGTCATCTCCGGTGAACTTTTGTATGGGAAAAGTCATCTCCGGTGAACTTTTGTATTGGGAAAGTCATCTCCGGTGAACTTTTGTATTGGGAAAGTCATCTCCGGTGAACTTTTGTATTGGGAAAGTCATCTCCGGTGAACTTTTGTATTGGGAAAGTCATCTCCGGTGAATTTTTGTATGGGAAAAGTCATCTCCGGTGAACTTTTGTATTGGGAAAGTCATCTCCGGTGAACTTTTGTATGGGAAAAGTCATCTCCGGTGAACTTTTGTATTGGGAAAGTCATCTCCGGTGAACTTTTGTATTGGGAAAGTCATCTCCGGTGAACTTTTGTATGGGAAAAGTCATCTCCGGTGAACTTTTGTATTGGGAAAGTCATCTCCGGTGACCTTTTGTATGGGAAAAGTCATCTCCGGTGAACTTTTGTATTGGGAAAGTCATCTCCGGTGAACTTTTGTATGAGAAAAGTCATGCCCGGTGAACTTTTGTATTGGGAAAGTCATGCCCGGTGAACTTTTGTATTGGGAAAGTCGTGCCCGGTGAACTTTTGTATTGGGAAAGTCATCTCCGGTGAACTTTTGTATGGGAAAAGTCATCTCCGGTGAACTTTTGTATTGGGAAAGTCATCTCCGGTGAACTTTTGTATTGGGAAAGTCATCTCCGGTGAACTTTTGTATGGGAAAAGTCATCTACGGTGAACTTTTGTATTGGGAAAGTCATCTCCGGTGAACTTTTGTATTGGGAAAGTCATCTCCGGTGAACTTTTGTATGGGAAAAGTCATCTCCGGTGAACTTTTGTATGGGAAAAGTCATCTCCGGTGAACTTTTGTATTGGGAAAGTCATCTCCGGTGAACTTTTGTATGGGAAAAGTCATCTCCGGTGAACTTTTGTATTGGGAAAGTCATGCCCGGTGAACTTTTGTATGGGAAAAGTCATGCCCGGTGAACTTTTGTATTGGGAAAGTCATCTCCGGTGAACTTTTGTATTGGGAAAGTCATCTCCGGTGAACTTTAGTATGGGAAAAGTCATCTCCGGTGAACTTTTGTATTGGGAAAGTCATCTCCGGTGAACTTTTGTATGGGAAAAGTCATCTCCGGTGAACTTTTGTATTGGGAAAGTCATCTCCGGTGAACTTTTGTATGGGAAAAGTCATCTCCGGTGAACTTTTGTATTGGGAAAGTCATCTCCGGTGAACTTTTGTATGGGAAAAGTCATCTCCGGTGAACTTTTGTATTGGGAAAGTCATCTCCGGTGAACTGTTGTATGGGAAAAGTCATCTCCGGTGAACTTTTGTATTGGGAAAGTCATGCCCGGTGAACTTTTATATTGGGAAAGTCATCTCCGGTGAACTTTTATATTGGGAAAGTCATCTCCGGTGAACTTTTGTATGGGAAAAGTCATCTCCGGTGAACTTTTGTATTGGGAAAGTCATCTCCGGTGAACTTTTGTATTGGGAAAGTCATCTCCGGTGAACTTTTGTATGGGAAAAGTCATCTCCGGTGAACTTTTGTATGGGAAAAGTCATCTCCGGTGAACTTTTGTATTGGGAAAGTCATCTCCGGTGAACTTTTGTATGGGAAAAGTCATCTCCGGCGAACTTTTGTATTGGGAAAGACATGCCCGGTGAACTTTTGTATTGGGAAAGTCGTGCCCGGTGAACTTTTGTATTGGGAAAGTCATGCCCGGTGAACTTTTATATTGGGAAAGTCATCTCCGGTGAACTTTTGTATTGGGAAAGACGTGCCCGTGAACTTTTGTATTGGGAAAATCATCTCCGGTGAACTTTTGTATTGGGAAAGTCATCTCCGGTGAACCTTTGTATGGGAAAAGTCATCTCCGGTGAACTTTTGTATGGGAAAAGTCATCTCCGGTGAACTTTTGTATTGGGAAAGTCATCTCCGGTGAACTTTTGTATTGGGAAAGTCATCTCCGGTGAACTTTTGTATTGGGAAAGTCATCTCCGGTGAACTTTTGTATGGGAAAAGTCATCTCCGGTGAACTTTTGTATTGGGAAAGTCATCTCCGGTGAACTTTTGTATGGGAAAAGTCATCTCCGGTGAACTTTTGTATGGGAAAAGTCATCTCCGGTGAACTTTTGTATGGGAAAAGTCATCTCCGGTGAACTTTTGTATGGGAAAAGTCATCTCCGGTGAACTTTTGTATGGGAAAAGTCATCTCCGGTGAACTTTTGTATGGGAAAAGTCATCTCCGGTGAACTTTTGTATTGGGAAAGTCATCTCCGGTGAACTTTTATATTGGGAAAGTCATGCCCGGTGAACTTTTGTATTGGGAAAGTCATCTCCGGTGAACTTTTATATTGGGAAAGTCATCTCGGTGAACTTTTGTATTGGGAAAGTCATGCCCGGTGAACTTTTTTATTGGGAAAGTCATCTCCGGTGATCTTTTATATGGGAAAAGTCATCTCCGGTGAACTTTTGTATGGGAAAGTCATCTCCGGTGAACTTTTGTATGGGAAAAGTCATCTCCGGTGAACTTTTGTATGGGAAAAGTCATCTCCGGTGAACTTTTGTATTGGGAAAGTCATCTCCGGTGAACTTTTGTATGGGAAAAGTCATCTCCGGTGAACTTTTGTATTGGGAAAGTCATGCCCGGTGATCTTTTGCATTGGGAAAAGTCATCTCCGGTGAACTTTTGTATTGGGAAAGTCATGCCCGGTGAACTTTTGTATTGGGAAAGTCATCTCCGGTGAACTTTTGTATTGGGAAAGTCGTGCCCGGTGAACTTTTGTATTGGGAAAGTCATGCCCGGTGAACTTTTATATTGGGAAAGTCATCTCCGGTGAACTTTTGTATTGGGAAAGTCATCTCCGGTGAACTTTTGTATTGGGAAAGTCATGCCCGGTGAACTTTTGTATTGGGAAAGTCATGCCCGGTGAACTTTTGTATGGGAAAAGTCATCTCCGGTGAACTTTTGTATGGGAAAAGTCATCTCCGGTGAACTTTTGTATTGGGAAAGTCATCTCCGGTGAACTTTTGTATTGGGAAAGTCATCTCCGGTGAACTTTTGTATTGGGAAAGTCATCTCCGGTGAACTTTTGTATGGGAAAAGTCATCTCCGGTGAACTTTTGTATTGGGAAAGTCATCTCCGGTGAACTTTTGTATGGGAAAAGTCATGCCCGGTGAACTTTTGTATTGGGAAAGTCATGCCCGGTGAACTTTTGTATGGGAAAAGTCATCTCCGGTGAACTTTTGTGTTGGGAAAGTCATCTCCGGTGAACTTTTGTATTGGGAAAGTCATCTCCGGTGAACTTTTGTATTGGGAAAGTCATCTCCGGTGAACTTTTGTATGGGAAAAGTCATCTCCGGTGAATTTTTGTATTGGGAAAGTCATGCCCGGTGAACTTTTGTATGGGAAAAGTCATCTCCGGTGAACTTTTGTATGGGAAAAGTCATCTCCGGTGAACTTTTGTATTGGGAAAGTCATCTCCGGTGAACTTTTGTATTGGGAAAGTCATCTCCGGTGAACTTTTGTATGGGGAAAGTCATGCCCGGTGAACTTTTGTATTGGGAAAGTCATGCCCGGTGAACTTTTGTATTGGGAAAGTCATCTCCGGTGAACTTTTGTATTGGGAAAGTCGTGCCCGGTGAACTTTTGTATTGGGAAAGTCATCTCCGGTGAACTTTTGTATGGGAAAAGTCATCTCCGGTGAACTTTTGTATTGGGAAAGTCATCTCCGGTGAACTTTTGTATTGGGAAAGTCATCTCCGGTGAACTTTTGTATGGGAAAAGTCATCTCCGGTGAACTTTTGTATGGGAAAAGTCATCTCCGGTGAATTTTTGTATTGGGAAATTCATCTCCGGTGAACTTTTGTATGGGAAAAGTCATCTCCGGTGAACTTTTGTATGGGAAAAGTCATCTCCGGTGAACTTTTGTATTGGGAAAGTCATCTCCGGTGAACTTTTGTATGGAAAAGTCATCTCCGGTGAACTTTTGTATTGGGAAAGTCATCTCCGGTGAACTTTTGTATGGGAAAAGTCATCTCCGGTGAACTTTTGTATTGGGAAAGTCATGCCCGGTGAACTTTTGTATTGGGAAAAGTCATCTCCGGTGAACTTTTGTATTGGGAAAGTCATGCCCGGTGAACTTTTGTATTGGGAAAGTCATCTCCGGTGAACTTTTGTATTGGGAAAGTCGTGCCCGGTGAACTTTTGTATTGGGAAAGTCATGCCCGGTGAACTTTTATATTGGGAAAGTCATCTCCGGTGAACTTTTGTATTGGGAAAGTCATCTCCGGTGAACTTTTGTATTGGGAAAGTCATGCCCGGTGAACTTTTGTATTGGGAAAGTCATGCCCGGTGAACTTTTGTATGGGAAAAGTCATCTCCGGTGAACTTTTGTATGGGAAAAGTCATCTCCGGTGAACTTTTGTATGGGAAAAGTCATCTCCGGTGAACTTTTGTATTGGGAAAGTCATCTCCGGTGAACTTTTGTATTGGGAAAGTCATCTCCGGTGAACTTTTGTATTGGGAAAGTCATGCCCGGTGAACTTTTGTATTGGGAAAGTCATCTCCGGTGAACTTTTGTATTGGGAAAGTCATGCCCGGTGAACTTTTATATTGGGAAAGTCATCTCCGGTGAACTTTTGTATTGGGAAAGTCATCTCCGGTGAACTTTTGTATGGGAAAAGTCATCTCCGGTGAACTTTTGTATTGGGAAAGTCATCTCCGGTGAACTTTTGTATGGGAAAAGTCATCTCCGATGAACTTTTGTATTGGGAAAGTCATCTCCGGTGAACTTTTGTATGGGAAAAGTCATGCCCGGTGAACTTTTGTATTGGGAAAGTCATCTCCGGTGAACTTTTGTATTGGGAAAGTCATCTCCGGTGAACTTTTGTATGGGAAAAGTCATCTCCGGTGAACTTTCGTATTGGGAAAGTCATCTCCGGTGAACTTTTGTATGGGAAAAGTCATGCCCGGTGAACTTTTATATTGGGAAAGTCATCTCCGGTGAACTTTTGTATTGGGAAAGTCATCTCCGGTGAACTTTTGTATGGGAAAAGTCATCTTCGGTGAACTTTTGTATTGGGAAAGTCATCTCCGGTGAACTTTTGTATGGGAAAAGTTATCTCCGGTGAACTTTTGTATGGGAAAAGTCATCTCCGGTGAACTTTTGTATTGGGAAAGTCATCTCCGGTGAACTTTTGTATTGGGAAAGTCATCTCCGGTGAACTTTTGTATGGGAAAAGTCATCTCCGGTGAACTTTTGTATTGGGAAAGTCATGCCCGGTGAACTTTTGTATTGGGAAAGTCATGCCCGGTGAACTTTTGTATTGGGAAAGTCATGCCCGGTGAACTTTTGTATTGGGAAAGTCATCTCCGGTGAACTTTTGTATTGGGAAAGTCATCTCCGGTGAACTTTTGTATGGGAAAAGTCATCTCCGGTGAACTTTTGTATTGGGAAAGTCATGCCCGGTGAACTTTTGTATTGGGAAAGTCATCTCCGGTGAACTTTTGTATGGGAAAAGTCATCTCCGGTGAACTTTTGTATTGGGAAAGTCATCTCCGGTGAACTTTTGTATTGGGAAAGTCATCTCCGGTGAACTTTTGTATTGGGAAAGTCATGTCCGGTGAACTTTTATATTGGGAAAGTCATGCCCGGTGAACTTTTGTTTTGGGAAAGTCATGCCCGGTGAACTTTTGTATTGGGAAAGTCATCTCCGGTGAACTTTTGTATGGGAAAAATCATCTCCGGTGAACTTTTGTATTGGGAAAGTCATCTCCGGTGAACTTTTGTATGGGAAAAGTCATCTCCGGTGAACTTTTGTATTGGGAAAGTCATCTCCGGTGAACTTTTGTATTGGGAAAGTCATGCCCGGTGAACTTTTGTATTGGGAAAGTCATCTCCGGTGAACTTTTGTATTGGGAAAGTCGTGCCCGGTGAACTTTTGTATTGGGAAAGTCATGCCCGGTGAACTTTTATATTGGGAAAGTCATCTCCGGTGAACTTTTGTATTGGGAAAGTCATCTCCGGTGAACTTTTGTATGGGAAAAGTCATCTCCGGTGAACTTTTGTATTGGGAAAGTCATCTCCGGTGAACTTTTGTATTGGGAAAGTCATCTCCGGTGAACTTTTGTATGGGAAAAGTCATCTCCGGTGAACTTTTGTATTGGGAAAGTCATCTCCGGTGAACTTTTGTATTGGGAAAGTCATCTCCGGTGAACTTTTGTATTGGTTAAGTCATGCCCGGTGAACTTTTATATTGGGAAAGTCATCTCCGGTGAACTTTTGTATTGGGAAAGTCATCTCCGGTGAACTTTTGTATTGGGAAAGTCATCTCCGGTGAACTTTTGTATTGGGAAAGTCATGCCCGGTGAACTTTTGTATGGGAAAGTCATCTCCGGTGAACTTTTGTATTGGGAAAGTCATCTCCGGTGAACTTTTGTATTGGGAAAGTCATCTCCGGTGAACTTTTGTATGGGAAAAGTCATCTCCGGTGAACTTTTGTATTGGGAAAGTCATCTCCGGTGAACTTTTGTATTGGGAAAGTCATGCCCGGTGAACTTTTGTATGGGAAAAGTCATCTCCGGTGAACTTTTGTATTGGGAAAGTCATCTCCGGTGAACTTTTGTATTGGGAAAGTCATCTCCGGTGAACTTTTGTATTGGGAAAGTCATGCCCGGTGAACTTTTGTATTGGGAAAGTCATCTCCGGTGAACTTTTGTATTGGGAAAGTCATCTCCGGTGAACTTTTGTATTGGGAAAGTCATGCCCGGTGAACTTTTGTATTGGGAAAGTCATGCCCGGTGAACTTTTGTATGGGAAAAGTCATCTCCGGTGAACTTTTGTATTGGGAAAGTCATCTCCGGTGAACTTTTGTATTGGGAAAGTCATGCCCGGTGAACTTTTGTATTGGGAAAGTCATGCCCGGTGAACTTTTGTATGGGAAAAGTCATCTCCGGTGAACTTTTGTATTGGGAAAGTCATCTCCGGTGAACTTTTGTATTGGGAAAGTCATGCCCGGTGAACTTTTATATTGGGAAAGTCATCTCCGGTGAACTTTTGTATGGGAAAAGTCATCTCCGGTGAACTTTTTGTATTGGGAAAGTCATCTCCGGTGAACATTTGTATGGGAAAAGTCATCTCCGGTGAACTTTTGTATGGGAAAAGTCATCTCCGGTGAACTTTTGTATGGGAAAAGTCATCTCCGGTGAACTTTTGTATTGGGAAAGTCATCTCCGGTGAACTTTTGTATGGGAAAAGTCATCTCCGGTGAACTTTTGTATTGGGAAAGTCATCTCCGGTGAACTTTTGTATTGGGAAAGTCATCTCCGGTGAACTTTTGTATTGGGAAAGTCATCTCCGGTGAACTTTTGTATGGGAAAAGTCATCTCCGGAGAACTTTTGTATTGGGAAAGTCATCTCCGGTGAACTTTTGTATGGGAAAAGTCATCTCCGGTGAACTTTTGTATGGAAAAGTCATCTCCGGTGAACTTTTGTATGGGAAAAGTCATCTCCGGTGAACTTTTGTATGAGAAAAGTCATCTCCGGTGAACTTTTGTATTGGGAAAGTCATGCCCGGTGAACTTTTGTATTGGGAAAGTCATGCCCGGTGAACTTTTGTATTGGGAAAGTCATCTCCGGTGAACTTTTATATTGGGAAAGTCATCTCCGGTGAACTTTTGTATGGGAAAAGTCATGTCCGGTGAACTTTTGTATGGGAAAGTCATCTCCGGTGAACTTTTGTATGGGAAAAGTCATCTCCGGTGAACTTTTGTATGGGAAAAGTCATCTCCGGTGAACTTTTGTATTGGGAAAGTCATCTCCGGTGAACTTTTGTATGGGAAAAGTCATCTCCGGTGAACTTTTGTATTGGGAAAGTCATCTCCGGTGAACTTTTGTATGGGAAAAGTCATGCCCGGTGAACTTTTGTATTGGGAAAGTCATCTCCGGTGAACTTTTGTATGGGAAAAGTCATCTCCGGTGAACTTTTGTATGGGAAAAGTCATCTCCGGTGAACTTTTGTATTGGGAAAGTCATCTCCGGTGAACTTTTGTATGGGAAAAGTCATCTCCGGTGAACTTTTGTATTGGGAAAGTCATCTCCGGTGAACTTTTGTATGGGAAAAGTCATCTCCGGTGAACTTTTGTATTGGGAAAGTCATGCCCGGTGAACTTTTGTATTGGGAAAAGTCATCTCCGGTGAACTTTTGTATTGGGGAAAGTCATGCCCGGTGAACTTTTGTATTGGGAAAGTCATCTCCGGTGAACTTTTGTATTGGGAAAGTCGTGCCCGGTGAACTTTTGTATTGGGAAGTCATGCCCGGTGAACTTTTATATTGGGAAAGTCATCTCCGGTGAACTTTTGTATTGGGAAAGTCATCTCCGGTGAACTTTTGTATTGGGAAAGTCATGCCCGGTGAACTTTTGTATTGGGAAAGTCATGCCCGGTGAACTTTTGTATGGGAAAAGTCATCTCCGGTGAACTTTTGTATGGGAAAAGTCATCTCCGGTGAACTTTTGTATGGGAAAAGTCATCTCCGGTGAACTTTTGTATTGGGAAAGTCATCTCCGGTGAACTTTTGTATTGGGAAAGTCATCTCCGGTGAACTTTTGTATTGGGAAAGTCATGCCCGGTGAACTTTTGTATTGGGAAAGTCATCTCCGGTGAACTTTTGTATTGGGAAAGTCATGCCCGGTGAACTTTTATATTGGGAAAGTCATCTCCGGTGAACTTTTGTATTGGGAAAGTCATCTCCGGTGAACTTTTGTATGGGAAAAGTCATCTCCGGTGAACTTTTGTATTGGGAAAGTCATCTCCGGTGAACTTTTGTATGGGAAAAGTCATCTCCGATGAACTTTTGTATTGGGAAAGTCATCTCCGGTGAACTTTTGTATGGGAAAAGTCATGCCCGGTGAACTTTTGTATTGGGAAAGTCATCTCCGGTGAACTTTTGTATTGGGAAAGTCATCTCCGGTGAACTTTTGTATGGGAAAAGTCATCTCCGGTGAACTTTTGTATTGGGAAAGTCATGCCCGGTGAACTTTTGTATTGGGAAAGTCATGCCCGGTGAACTTTGTATTGGGAAAGTCATGCCCGGTGAACTTTTGTATTGGGAAAGTCATCTCCGGTGAACTTTTGTATTGGGAAAGTCATCTCCGGTGAACTTTTGTATGGGAAAAGTCATCTCCGGTGAACTTTTGTATTGGGAAAGTCATGCCCGGTGAACTTTTGTATTGGGAAAGTCATCTCCGGTGAACTTTTGTATGGGAAAAGTCATATCCGGTGAACTTTTGTATTGGGAAAGTCATCTCCGGTGAACTTTTGTATTGGGAAAGTCATCTCCGGTGAACTTTTGTATTGGGAAAGTCATGTCCGGTGAACTTTTATATTGGGAAAGTCATGCCCGGTGAACTTTTGTTTTGGGAAAGTCATGCCCGGTGAACTTTTGTATTGGGAAAGTCATCTCCGGTGAACTTTTGTATGGAAAAATCATCTCCGGTGAACTTTTGTATTGGGAAAGTCATCTCCGGTGAACTTTTGTATTGGGAAAGTCATGCCCGGTGAACTTTTGTATTGGGAAAGTCATCTCCGGTGAACTTTTGTATTGGGAAAGTCGTGCCCGGTGAACTTTTGTATTGGGAAAGTCATGCCCGGTGAACTTTTATATTGGGAAAGTCATCTCCGGTGAACTTTTGTATTGGGAAAGTCATCTCCGGTGAACTTTTGTATGGGAAAAGTCATCTCCGGTGAACTTTTGTATTGGGAAAGTCATCTCCGGTGAACTTTTGTATTGGGAAAGTCATCTCCGGTGAACTTTTGTATGGGAAAAGTCATCTCCGGTGAACTTTTGTATTGGGAAAGTCATCTCCGGTGAACTTTTGTATTGGGAAAGTCATCTCCGGTGAACTTTTGTATTGGGAAAGTCATGCCCGGTGAACTTTTATATTGGGAAAGTCATCTCCGGTGAACTTTTGTATTGGGAATGTCATCTCCGGTGAACTTTTGTATTGGGAAAGTCATCTCCGGTGAACTTTTGTATTGGGAAAGTCATGCCCGGTGAACTTTTGTATGGGAAAGTCATCTCCGGTGAACTTTTGTATTGGGAAAGTCATCTCCGGTGAACTTTTGTATTGGGAAAGTCATCTCCGGTGAACTTTTGTATGGGAAAAGTCATCTCCGGTGAACTTTTGTATTGGGAAAGTCATCTCCGGTGAACTTTTGTATTGGGAAAGTCATGCCCGGTGAACTTTTGTATGGGAAAAGTCATCTCCGGTGAACTTTTGTATTGGGAAAGTCATCTCCGGTGAACTTTTGTATTGGGAAAGTCATCTCCGGTGAACTTTTGTATTGGGAAAGTCATGCCCGGTGAACTTTTGTATTGGGAAAGTCATCTCCGGTGAACTTTTGTATTGGGAAAGTCATCTCCGGTGAACTTTTGTATTGGGAAAGTCATGCCCGGTGAACTTTTTTATTGGGAAAGTCATGCCCGGTGAACTTTTGTATGGGAAAAGTCATCTCCGGTGAACTTTTGTATTGGGAAAGTCATCTCCGGTGAACTTTTGTATTGGGAAAGTCATGCCCGGTGAACTTTTGTATTGGGAAAGTCATGCCCGGTGAACTTTTGTATGGGAAAAGTCATCTCCGGTGAACTTTTGTATTGGGAAAGTCATCTCCGGTGAACTTTTGTATTGGGAAAGTCATGCCCGGTGAACTTTTATATTGGGAAAGTCATCTCCGGTGAACTTTTGTATGGGAAAAGTCATCTCCGGTGAACTTTTGTATTGGGAACGTCATCTCCGGTGAACTTTTGTATGGGAAAAGTCATCTCCGGTGAACTTTTGTATGGGAAAAGTCATCTCCGGTGAACTTTTGTATGGGAAAAGTCATCTCCGGTGAACTTTTGTATTGGGAAAGTCATCTCCGGTGAACTTTTGTATGGGAAAAGTCATCTCCGGTGAACTTTTGTATTGGGAAAGTCATCTCCGGTGAACTTTTGTATTGGGAAAGTCATCTCCGGTGAACTTTTGTATTGGGAAAGTCATCTCCGGTGAACTTTTGTATGGGAAAAGTCATCTCCGGAGAACTTTTGTATTGGGAAAGTCATCTCCGGTGAACTTTTGTATGGGAAAAGTCATCTCCGGTGAACTTTTGTATGGGAAAAGTCATCTCCGGTGAACTTTTGTATGGGAAAAGTCATCTCCGGTGAACTTTTGTATGGGAAAAGTCATCTCCGGTGAACTTTTGTATTGGGAAAGTCATGCCCGGTGAACTTTTGTATTGGGAAAGTCATGCCCGGTGAACTTTTGTATTGGGAAAGTCATCTCCGGTGAACTTTTATATTGGGAAAGTCATCTCCGGTGAACTTTTGTATGGGAAAAGTCATGTCCGGTGAACTTTTGTATGGGAAAGTCATCTCCGGTGAACTTTTGTATGGGAAAAGTCATCTCCGGTGAACTTTTGTATGGGAAAAGTCATCTCCGGTGAACTTTTGTATTGGGAAAGTCATCTCCGGTGAACTTTTGTATGGGAAAAGTCATCTCCGGTGAACTTTTGTATTGGGAAAGTCATCTCCGGTGAACTTTTGTATGGGAAAAGTCATGCCCGGTGAACTTTTGTATTGGGAAAGTCATCTCCGGTGAACTTTTGTATTGGGAAAGTCATCTCCGGTGAACTTTTGTATTGGGAAAGTCATCTCCGGTGAACTTTTATATTGGGAAAGTCATCTCCGGTGAACTTTTGTATGGGAAAAGTCATCTCCGGTGAACTTTTGTATTGGGAAAGTCATCTCCGGTGAACTTTTGTATTGGGAAAGTCATCTCCGGTGAACTTTTGTATGGGAAAAGTCATCTCCGGTGAACTTTTGTATTGGGAAAGTCATCTCCGGTGAACTTTTGTATGGGAAAAGTCATCTCCGGTGAACTTTTGTATTGGGAAAGTCATGCCCGGTGAACTTTTGTATTGGGAAAGTCATCTCCGGTGAACTTTTGTATTGGGAAAGTCATCTCCGGTGAACTTTTATATTGGGAAAGTCATCTCCGGTGAACTTTTGTATGGGAAAAGTCATGTCCGGTGAACTTTTGTATGGGAAAGTCATCTCCGGTGAACTTTTGTATGGGAAAAGTCATCTCCGGTGAACTTTTGTATGGGAAAAGTCATCTCCGGTGAAATTTTGTATTGGGAAAGTCATCTCCGGTGAACTTTTGTATGGGAAAAGTCATCTTCGGTGAACTTTTGTATTGGGAAAGTCATCTCCGGTGAACTTTTGTATGGGAAAAGTCATGCCCGGTGAACTTTTGTATTGGGAAAGTCATCTCCGGTGAACTTTTGTATTGGGAAAGTCATCTCCGGTGAACTTTTGTATTGGGAAAGTCATCTCCGGTGAACTTTTGTATGGGAAAAGTCATCTCCGGTGAACTTTTGTATTGGGAAAGTCATCTCCGGTGAACTTTTGTATGGGAAAAGTCATGCCCGGTGAACTTTTGTATTGGGAAAGTCATCTCCGGTGAACTTTTGTATTGGGAAAGTCATCTCCGGTGAACTTTTGTATTGGGAAAGTCATCTCCGGTGAACTTTTATATTGGGAAAGTCATCTCCGGTGAACTTTTGTATGGGAAAAGTCATCTCCGGTGAACTTTTGTATTGGGAAAGTCATCTCCGGTGAACTTTTGTATTGGGAAAGTCATCTCCGGTGAACTTTTGTATTGGGAAAGTCATCTCCGGTGAACTTTTGTATTGGGAAAGTCATCTCCGGTGAACTTTTATATTGGGAAAGTCATCTCCGGTGAACTTTTGTATGGGAAAAGTCATCTCCGGTGAACTTTTGTATTGGGAAAGTCATCTCCGGTGAACTTTTGTATTGGGAAAGTCATCTCCGGTGAACTTTTGTATGGGAAAAGTCATCTCCGGTGAACTTTTGTATGGGAAAAGTCATCTCCGGTGAACTTTTGTATTGGGAAAGTCATCTCCGGTGAACTTTTGTATGGGAAAAGTCATGTCCGGTGAACTTTTGTATGGGAAAGTCATCTCCGGTGAACTTTTGTATGGGAAAAGTCATCTCCGGTGAACTTTTGTATGGGAAAAGTCATCTCCGGTGAACTTTTGTATTGGGAAAGTCATCTCCGGTGAACTTTTGTATGGGAAAAGTCATCTCCGGTGAACTTTTGTATTGGGAAAGTCATCTCCGGTGAACTTTTGTATGGGAAAAGTCATGTCCGGTGAACTTTTGTATGGGAAAGTCATCTCCGGTGAACTTTTGTATGGGAAAAGTCATGTCCGGTGAACTTTTGTATGGGAAAGTCATCTCCGGTGAACTTTTGTATGGGAAAAGTCATCTCCGGTGAACTTTTGTATGGGAAAAGTCATCTCCGGTGAACTTTTGTATTGGGAAAGTCATCTCCGGTGAACTTTTGTATGGGAAAAGTCATCTCCGGTGAGCTTTTGTATTGGGAAAGTCATCTCCGGTGAACTTTTGTATGGGAAAAGTCATGCCCGGTGAACTTTTGTATTGGGAAAGTCATCTCCGGTGAACTTTTGTATTGGGAAAGTCATCTCCGGTGAACTTTTGTATTGGGAAAGTCATCTCCGGTGAACTTTTGTATGGGAAAAGTCATCTCCGGTGAACTTTTGTATTGGGAAAGTCATCTCCGGTGAACTTTTGTATGGGAAAAGTCATGCCCGGTGAACTTTTGTATTGGGAAAGTCATCTCCGGTGAACTTTTGTATTGGGAAAGTCATCTCCGGTGAACTTTTGTATTGGGAAAGTCATCTCCGGTGAACTTTTATATTGGGAAAGTCATCTCCGGTGAACTTTTGTATGGGAAAAGTCATCTCCGGTGAACTTTTGTATTGGGAAAGTCATCTCCGGTGAACTTTTGTATTGGGAAAGTCATCTCCGGTGAACTTTTGTATGGGAAAAGTCATCTCCGGTGAACTTTTGTATTGGGAAAGTCATCTCCGGTGAACTTTTGTATGGGAAAAGTCATCTCCGGTGAACTTTTGTATTGGGAAAGTCATCTCCGGTGAACTTTTGTATGGGAAAAGTCATCTCCGGTGAACTTTTGTATTGGGAAAGTCATCTCCGGTGAACTTTTGTATGGGAAAAGTCATGCCCGGTGAACTTTTGTATTGGGAAAGTCATCTCCGGTGAACTTTTGTATTGGGAAAGTCATCTCCGGTGAACTTTTGTATTGGGAAAGTCATCTCCGGTGAACTTTTATATTGGGAAAGTCATCTCCGGTGAACTTTTGTATGGGAAAAGTCATCTCCGGTGAACTTTTGTATTGGGAAAGTCATCTCCGGTGAACTTTTGTATTGGGAAAGTCATCTCCGGTGAACTTTGTATGGGAAAAGTCATCTCCGGTGAACTTTTGTATTGGAAAGTCATCTCCGGTGAACTTTTGTATGGGAAAAGTCATCTCCGGTGAACTTTTGTATTGGGAAAGTCATGCCCGGTGAAATTTTGTATTGGGAAAGTCATCTCCGGTGAACTTTTGTATGGGAAAAGTCATCTCCGGTGAACTTTTGTATGGGAAAAGTCATCTCCGGTGAACTTTTGTATGGGAAAGTCATCTCCGGTGAACTTTTGTATTGGGAAAGTCATGCCCGGTGAAATTTTGTATGGGAAAGTCATCTCCGGTGATCTTTTGTATGGGAAAAGTCATCTCCGGTGAACTTTTGTATGGGAAAAGTCATCTCCGGTGAACTTTTGTATTGGGAAAGTCATCTCCGGTGAACTTTTGTATTGGGAAAGTCATCTCCGGTGAACTTTTGTATTGGGAAAGTCATGCCCGGTGAACTTTTGTATTGGGAAAGTCATCTCCGGTGAACTTTTGTATTGGGAAAGTCATGCCCGGTGAACTTTTATATTGGGAAAGTCATCTCCGGTGAACTTTTGTATTGGGAAAGTCATCTCCGGTGAACTTTTGTATGGGAAAAGTCATCTCCGGTGAACTTTTGTATTGGAAAGTCATCTCCGGTGAACTTTTGTATGGGAAAAGTCATCTCCGGTGAACTTTTGTATTGGGAAAGTCATCTCCGGTGAACTTTTGTATGGGAAAAGTCATGCCCGGTGAACTTTTGTATTGGGAAAGTCATGCCCGGTGAACTTTTGTATTGGGAAAGTCATCTCCGGTGAACTTTTGTATTGGGAAAGTCATCTCCGGTGAACTTTTGTATGGGAAAAGTCATCTCCGGTGAACTTTTGTATTGGGAAAGTCATCTCCGGTGAACTTTTGTATTGGGAAAGTCATCTCCGGTGAACTTTTGTATGGGAAAAGTCATCTCCGCTAAACTTTTGTATGGGAAAAGTCATCTCCGGTGAAATTTTGTATGGGAAAAGTCATCTCCGGTGAACTTTTGTATTGGGAAAGTCATCTCCGGTTAACTTTTGTATGGGAAAAGTCATCTCCGGTGAACTTTTGTATTGGGAAAGTCATGCCCGGTGAACTTTTTGTATTGGGAAAGTCAAGCCCGGTGAACTTTTGTATGGGAAAAGTCATCTCCGGTGAACTTTTGTATTGGGAAAGTCATCTCCGGTGAACTTTTGTATGGGAAAGTCATCTCCGGTGAACTTTTGTATGGGAAAAGTCATCTCCGGTGAACTTTTGTATGGGAAAAGTCATCTCCGGTGAACTTTTGTATTGGGAAAGTCATCTCCGGTGAACTTTTGTATTGGGAAAGTCATCTCCGGTGAACTTTTGTATGGGAAAAGTCATCTCCGGTGAACTTTTGTATTGGGAAAGTCATCTCCGGTGAACTTTTGTATGGGAAAAGTCATCTCCGGTGAACTTTTGTATTGGGAAAGTCATCTCAGGTGAACTTTTGTATGGGAAAAGTCATCTCCGGTGAACTTTTGTATTGGGAAAGTCATCTCCGGTGAACTTTTGTATTGGGAAAGTCATCTCCGGTGAATTTTTGTATTGGGAAAGTCATCTCCGGTGAACTTTTGTATGGGAAAAGTCATCTCCGGTGAACTTTTGTATTGGGAAAGTCATGCCCGGTGAACTTTTGTATTGGGAAAGTCATGCCCGGTGAACTTTTGTATGGGAAAAGTCATCTCCGGTGAACTTTTGTATTGGGAAAGTCATCTCCGGTGAACTTTTGTATGGGAAAAGTCATCTCCGGTGAACTTTTGTATTGGGAAAGTCATGCCCGGTGAACTTTTGTATTGGGAAAGTCATGCCCGGTGAACTTTTGTATTGGGAAAGTCATGCCCGGTGAACTTTTGTATTGGGAAAGTCATCTCCGGTGAACTTTTGTATTGGGAAAGTCATCTCCGGTGAACTTTTGTATGGGAAAAGTCATCTCCGGTGAACTTTTGTATTGGGAAAGTCATGCCCGGTGAACTTTTGTATTGGGAAAGTCATCTCCGGTGAACTTTTGTATTGGGAAAGTCATCTCCGGTGAACTTTTGTATGGGAAAAGTCATCTCCGGTGAACTTTTGTATTGGGAAAGTCATCTCCGGTGAACTTTTGTATTGGGAAAGTCATCTCCGGTGAACTTTTGTATGGAAAAGTCATCTCCGGTGAACTTTTGTATGGGAAAAGTCATCTCCGGTGAACTTTTGTATGGGAAAAGTCATCTCCGGTGAACTTTTGTATGGGAAAAGTCATCTCCGGTGAACTTTTGTATGGGAAAAGTCATCTCCGGTGAACTTTTGTATGGGAAAAGTCATCTCCGGTGAACTTTTGTATTGGGAAAGTCATCTCCGGTGAACTTTTGTATGGGAAAAGCCATCTCCGGTGAACTTTTGTATTGGGAAAGTCATCTCCGGTGAACTTTTGTATGGAAAAGTCATCTCCGGTGAACTTTTGTATGGGAAAAGTCATCTCCGGTGAACTTTTGTATTGGAAAAGTCATCTCCGGTGAACTTTTGTATTGGGAAAGTCATCTCCGGTGAACTTTTGTATGGGAAAAGTCATCTCCGGTGAACTTTTGTATTGGGAAAGTCATCTCCGGTGAACTTTTGTATTGGGAAAGTCATCTCCGGTGAACTTTTGTATGGGAAAAGTCATCTCCGGTGAACTTTTGTATGGGAAAAGTCATCTCCGGTGAACTTTTGTATGGGAAAAGTCATCTCCGGTGAACTTTTGTATGGGAAAAGTCATCTCCGGTGAACTTTTGTATGGGAAAAGTCATCTCCGGTGAACTTTTGTATTGGGAAAGTCATCTCCGGTGAACTTTTGTATGGGAAAAGCCATCTCCGGTGAACTTTTGTATTGGGAAAGTCATCTCCGGTGAACTTTTGTATGGAAAAGTCATCTCCGGTGAACTTTTGTATGGGAAAAGTCATCTCCGGTGAACTTTTGTATTGGAAAAGTCATCTCCGGTGAACTTTTGTATTGGGAAAGTCATCTCCGGTGAACTTTTGTATTGGGAAAGTCATCTCCGGTGAACTTTTGTATTGGGAAAGTCATCTCCGGTGAACTTTTGTATGGGAAAAGTCATCTCCGGTGAACTTTTGTATTGGGAAAGTCATCTCCGGTGAACTTTTGTATGGGAAAAGTCATCTCCGGTGAACTTTTGTATTGGGAAAGTCATCTCCGGTGAATTTTTGTATGGGAAAAGTCATGCCCGGTGAACTTTTGTATTGGGAAAGTCATGCCCGGTGAACTTTTGTATTGGGAAAGTCATGCCCGGTGAACTTTTGTATGGGAAAAGTCATCTCCGGTGAACTTTTGTATGGGAAAAGTCATCTCCGGTGAACTTTTGTATTGGAAAGTCATCTCCGGTGAACTTTTGTATTGGGAAAGTCATCTCCGGTGAACTTTTGTATGGGAAAAGTCATCTCCGGTGAACTTTTGTATTGGGAAAGTCATCTCCGGTGAACTTTTGTATGGGAAAAGTCATCTCCGGTGAACTTTTGTATTGGGAAAGTCATGCCCGGTGAACTTTTATATTGGGAAAGTCATCTCCGGTGAACTTTTGTATTGGGAAAGTCATCTCCGGGAAACTTTTGTATGGGAAAAGTCATCTCCGGTGAACTTTTGTATGGGAAAAGTCATCTCCGGTGAACTTTTGTATTGGGAAAGTCATCTCCGGTGAACTTTTGTATGGGAAAAGTCATCTCCGGTGAACTTTTGTATTGGGAAAGTCATCTCCGGTGAACTTTTGTATGGGAAAAGTCATCTCCGGTGAACTTTTGTATTGGGAAAGTCATGCCGGTGAACTTTTATATTGGGAAAGTCATCTCCGGTGAACTTTTGTATTGGGAAAGTCATCTCCGGTGAACTTTTGTATGGGAAAAGTCATCTCCGGTGAACTTTTGTATAGGGAAAGTCATCTCCGGTGAACTTTTGTATTGGGAAAGTCATCTCCGGTGAACTTTTGTATGGGAAAAGTCATCTCCGGTGAACTTTTGTATTGGGAAAGTCATCTCCGGTGAACTTTTGTATTGGGAAAGTCATCTCCGGTGAACTTTTGTATGGGAAAAGTCATCTCCGGTGAACTTTTGTATTGGGAAAGTCATCTCCGGTGAACTTTTGTATGGGAAAAGTCATCTCCGGTGAACTTTTGTATTGGGAAAGTCATCTCCGGTGAACTTTTGTATTGGGAAAGTCATCTCCGGTGAACTTTTGTTATGGGAAAAGTCATCTCCGGTGAACTTTTGTATTGGGAAAGTCATCTCCGGTGAACTTTTGTATTGGGAAAGTCATCTCCGGTGAACTTTTGTATTGGGAAAGTCATCTCCGGTGAACTTTTGTATGGAAAAGTCATCTCCGGTGAACTTTTGTATTGGGAAAGTCATCTCCGGTGAACTTTTGTATGGGAAAAGTCATCTCCGGTGAACTTTTGTATGGGAAAAGTCATCTCCGGTGAACTTTTGTATGGGAAAAGTCATCTCCGGTGAACTTTTGTATGGGAAAAGTCATCTCCGGTGAACTTTTGTATGGGAAAAGTCATCTCCGGTGAACTTTTGTATGGGAAAAGTCATCTCCGGTGAACTTTTGTATGGGAAAAGTCATCTCCGGTGAACTTTTGTATTGGGAAAGTCATCTCCGGTGAACTTTTATATTGGGAAAGCAATGCCCGGTGAACTTTTGTATTGGGAAAGTCATCTCCGGTAAACTTTTATATTGGGAAAGTCATCTCCGGTGAACTTTTGTATTGGGAAAGTCATGCCCGGTGAACTTTTGTATTGGGAAAGTCATCTCCGGTGAACTTTTGTATGGGAAAAGTCATCTCCGGTGAACTTTTGTATGGGAAAGTCATCTCCGGTGAACTTTTGTATTGGGAAAGTCATCTCCGGTGAACTTTTGTATTGGGAAAGTCATCTCCGGTGAACTTTTGTATTGGGAAAGTCATCTCCGGTGAACTTTTGTATGGGAAAAGTCATCTCCGGTGAACTTTTGTATTGGGAAAGTCATGCCCGGTGAACTTTTGTATTGGGAAAGTCATGCCCGGTGAACTTTTGTATTGGGAAAGTCATCTCCGGTGAACTTTTGTATGGGAAAAGTCATCTCCGGTGAACTTTTGTATTGGGAAAGTCATGCCCGGTGAACTTTTGTATTGGGAAAGTCATCTCCGGTGAACTTTTGTATTGGGAAAGTCATCTCCGGTGAACTTTTGTATGGGAAAAGTCATCTCCGGTGAACTTTTGTATTGGGAAAGTCATCTCCGGTGAACTTTTGTATGGGAAAAGTCATCTCCGGTGAACTTTTGTATGGAAAAGTCATCTCCGGTGAACTTTTGTATGGGAAAAGTCATCTCCGGTGAACTTTTGTATGGGAAAAGTCATCTCCGGTGAACTTTTGTATTGGGAAAGTCATCTCCGGTGAACTTTTGTATTGGGAAAGTCATCTCCGGTGAACTTTTGTATGGGAAAAGTCATCTCCGGTGAACTTTTGTATTGGGAAAGTCATCTCCGGTGAACTTTTGTATGGGAAAAGTCATCTCCGGTGAACTTTTGTATGGGAAAGTCTTCTCCGGTGAACTTTTGTATGGGAAAGTCATCTCCGGTGAACTTTTGTATGGGAAAAGTCATCTCCGGTGAACTTTTGTATTGGGAAAGTCATCTCCGGTGAACTTTTGTATTGGGAAAGTCATCTCCGGTGAACTTTTGTATGGGAAAGTCATCTCCGGTGAACTTTTGTATGGGAAAAGTCATCTCCGGTGAACTTTTGTATTGGGAAAGTCATGCCCGGTGAACTTTTGTATTGGGAAAGTCATCTCCGGGTGAACTTTTGTATGGGAAAAGTCATCTCCGGTGAACTTTTGTATTGGGAAAGTCATCTCCGGTGATCTTTTGTATGGGAAAAGTCATCTCCGGTGAACTTTTGTATTGGGAAAGTCATCTCCGGTGAACTTTTGTATGGGAAAAGTCATCTCCGGTGAACTTTTGTATTGGGAAAGTCATCTCCGGTGAACTTTTGTATTGGGAAAGTCATCTCCGGTGAACTTTTGTATGGGAAAAGTCATCTCCGGTGAACTTTTGTATTGGGAAAGTCATCTCCGGTGAACTTTTGTATGGGAAAAGTCATCTCCGGTGAACTTTTGTATTGGGAAAGTCATCTCCGGTGAACTTTTGTATGGGAAAAGTCATGCCCGGTGAACTTTTGTATTGGGAAAGTCATCTCCGGTGAACTTTTGTATTGGGAAAGTCATGCCCGGTGAACTTTTGTATGGGAAAAGTCATGTCCGGTGAACTTTTGTATGGGAAAAGTCATCTCCGGTGAACTTTTGTATTGGGAAAGTCATGTCCGGTGAACTTTTGTATTGGGAAAGTCATGCCCGGTGAACTTTTGTATTGGGAAAGTCATGCCCGGTGAACTTTTGTATTGGGAAAGTCATGCCCGGTGAACTTTTGTATTGGGAAAGTCATGCCCGGTGAACTTTTGTATGGGAAAAGTCATCTCCGGTGAACTTTTGTATTGGGAAAGTCATGCCCGGTGAACTTTTGTATTGGGAAAGTCATCTCCGGTGAACTTTTGTATTGGGAAAGTCATCTCCGGTGAACTTTTGTATTGGGAAAGTCATGCCCGGTGAACTTTTATATTGGGAAAGTCATGCCCGGTGAACTTTTTTTTGGGAAAGTCATGCCCGGTGAACTTTTGTATTGGGAAAGTCATCTCCGGTGAACTTTTGTATTGGGAAAGTCATGCCCGGTGAACTTTTGTATTGGGAAAGTCATCTCCGGTGAACTTTTGTATGGGAAAAGTCATCTCCGGTGAACTTTTGTATAGGGAAAGTCATCTCCGGTGAACTTTTGTATGGGAAAAGTCATCTCCGGTGAACTTTTGTATGGGAAAAGTCATCTCCGGTGAACTTTTGTATTGGGAAAGTCATGCCCGGTGAACTTTTGTATTGGGAAAGTCATCTCCGGTGAACTTTTGTATTGGGAAAGTCATCTCCGGTGAACTTTTGTATTGGGAAAGTCATCTCCGGTGAACTTTTGTATGGGAAAAGTCATCTCCGGTGAACTTTTGTATTGGGAAAGTCATCTCCGGTGAACTTTTGTATTGGGAAAGTCATCTCCGGTGAACTTTTGTATTGGGAAAGTCATCTCCGGTGAACTTTTGTATGGGAAAAGTCATCTCCGATGAACTTTTGTATTGGGAAAGTCATCTCCGGTGAACTTTTGTATGGGAAAAGTCATCTCCGGTGAACTTTTGTTTTGGGAAAGTCATGCCCGGTGAACTTTTGTATTGGGAAAGTCATCTCCGGTGAACTTTTGTATGGGAAAAGTCATCTCCGGTGAACTTTTGTATTGGGAAAGTCATCTCCGGTGAACTTTTGTATTGGGAAAGTCATCTCCGGTGAACTTTTGTATTGGGAAAGTCATCTCCGGTGAACTTTTGTATTGGGAAAGTCATCTCCGGTGAACTTTTGTATTGGGAAAGTCATCTCCGGTGAACTTTTGTATTGGGAAAGTCATGCCCGGTGAACTTTTGTTTTGGGAAAGTCATGCGCGGTGAACTTTTGTATTGGGAAAGTCATCTCCGGTGAACTTTTGTATGGGAAAAGTCATCTCCGGTGAACTTTTGTATTGGGAAAGTCATCTCCGGTGAACTTTTGTATTGGGAAAGTCATGCCCGGTGAACTTTTATATTGGGAAAGTCATGCCCGGTGAACTTTTGTTTTGGGAAAGTCATGCCCGGTGAACTTTTGTATTGGGAAAGTCATCTCCGGTGAACTTTTGTATGGGAAAAGTCATCTCCGGTGAACTTTTGTATTGGGAAAGTCATCTCCGGTGAACTTTTGTATGGGAAAAGTCATCTCCGGTGAACTTTTGTATTGGGAAATCATCTCCGGTGAACTTTTGTATTGGGAAAGTCATGCCCGGTGAACTTTTGTATTGGGAAAGTCATCTCCGGTGAACTTTTGTATTGGGAAAGTCGTGCCCGGTGAACTTTTGTATTGGGAAAGTCATGCCCGGTGAACTTTTATATTGGGAAAGTCATCTCCGGTGAACTTTTGTATTGGGAAAGTCATCTCCGGTGAACTTTTGTATTGGGAAAGTCATGCCCGGTGAACTTTTGTATTGGGAAAGTCATGCCCGGTGAACTTTTGTATGGGAAAAATCATCTCCGGTGAACTTTTGTATGGGAAAAGTCATCTCCGGTGAACTTTTGTATGGGAAAAGTCATCTCCGGTGAACTTTTGTATTGGGAAAGTCATCTCCGGTGAACTTTTGTATTGGGAAAGTCATCTCCGGTGAACTTTTGTATTGGGAAAGTCATGCCCGGTGAACTTTTATATTGGGAAAGTCATCTCCGGTGAACTTTTGTATTGGGAAAGTCATCTCCGGTGAACTTTTGTATGGGAAAAGTCATCTCCGGTGAACTTTTGTATTGGGAAAGTCATCTCCGGTGAACTTTTGTATTGGGAAAGTCATCTCCGGTGAACTTTTGTATTGGGAAAGTCATCTCCGGTGAACTTTTGTATGGGAAAAGTCATCTCCGGTGAACTTTTGTATTGGGAAAGTCATCTCCGGTGAACTTTTGTATTGGGAAAGTCATCTCCGGTGAACTTTTGTATTGGGAAAGTCATCTCCGGTGAACTTTTGTATGGGAAAAGTCATCTCCGGTGAACTTTTGTATTGGGAAAGTCATCTCCGGTGAACTTTTGTATTGGGAAAGTCATCTCCGGTGAACTTTTGTATGGGAAAAGTCATCTCCGGTGAACTTTTGTATTGGGAAAGTCATCTCCGGTGAACTTTTGTATGGGAAAAGTCATCTCCGGTGAACTTTTGTATGGGAAAAGTCATCTCCGGTGAACTTTTGTATTGGGAAAGTCATCTCCGGTGAACTTTTGTATGGGAAAAGTCATCTCCGGTGAACTTTTGTATTGGGAAAGTCATCTCCGGTGAACTTTTGTATTGGGAAAGTCATCTCCGGTGAACTTTTGTATGGGAAAGTCATCTCCGGTGAACTTTTGTATGGGAAAAGTCATCTCCGGTGAACTTTTGTATTGGGAAAGTCATGCCCGGTGAACTTTTGTATTGGGAAAGTCATCTCCGGTGAACTTTTGTATGGGAAAAGTCATCTCCGGTGAACTTTTGTATTGGGAAAGTCATCTCCGGTGAACTTTTGTATGGGAAAAGTCATCTCCGGTGAACTTTTGTATTGGGAAAGTCATCTCCGGTGAACTTTTGTATGGGAAAAGTCATCTCCGGTGAACTTTTGTATTGGGAAAGTCATCTCCGGTGAACTTTTGTATTGGGAAAGTCATCTCCGGTGAACTTTTGTATGGGAAAAGTCATCTCCGGTGAACTTTTGTATTGGGAAAGTCATCTCCGGTGAACTTTTGTATGGGAAAAGTCATCTCCGGTGAACTTTTGTATTGGGAAAGTCATCTCCGGTGAACTTTTGTATTGGGAAAGTCATGCCCGGTGAACTTTTGTATGGGAAAAGTCATCTCCGGTGAACTTTTGTATGGGAAAAGTCATCTCCGGTGAACTTTTGTATTGGGAAAGTCATCTCCGGTGAACTTTTGTATTGGGAAAGTCATGCCCGGTGAACTTTTGTATTGGGAAAGTCATGCCCCGTGAACTTTTGTATTGGGAAAGTCATGCCCGGTGAACTTTTGTATTGGGAAAGTCATGCCCGGTGAACTTTTGTATGGGAAAAGTCATCTCCGGTGAACTTTTGTATTGGGAAAGTCATGCCCGGTGAACTTTTGTATTGGGAAAGTCATCTCCGGTGAACTTTTGTATTGGGAAAGTCATCTCCGGTGAACTTTTGTATTGGGAAAGTCATGCCCGGTGAACTTTTATATTGGGAAAGTCATGCCCGGTGAACTTTTGTTTTGGGAAAGTCATGCCCGGTGAACTTTTGTATTGGGAAAGTCATCTCCGGTGAACTTTTGTATTGGGAAAGTCATGCCCGGTGAACTTTTGTATTGGGAAAGTCATCTCCGGTGAACTTTTGTATGGGAAAAGTCATCTCCGGTGAACTTTTGTATTGGGAAAGTCATCTCCGGTGAACTTTTGTATGGGAAAAGTTATCTCCGGTGAACTTTTGTATGGGAAAAGTCATCTCCGGTGAACTTTTGTATTGGGAAAGTCATGCCCGGTGAACTTTTGTATTGGGAAAGTCATCTCCGGTGAACTTTTGTATTGTGAAAGTCATCTCCGGTGAACTTTTGTATTGGGAAAGTCATCTCCGGTGAACTTTTGTATGGGAAAAGTCATCTCCGGTGAACTTTTGTATTGGGAAAGTCATCTCCGGTGAACTTTTGTATTGGGAAAGTCATCTCTGGTGAACTTTTGTATTGGGAAAGTCATCTCCGGTGAACTTTTGTATGGGAAAAGTCATCTCCGGTGAACTTTTGTATGGGAAAAGTCATCTCCGGTGAACTTTTGTATTGGGAAAGTCATGCCCGGTGAACTTTTGTATTGGGAAAGTCATGCCCGGTGAACTTTTGTATGGGAAAATTCATCTCCGGTGAACTTTTGTATTGGGAAAGTCATCTCCGGTGAACTTTTGTATGGGAAAAGTCATCTCCGGTGAACTTTTGTATTGGGAAAGTCATCTCCGGTGAACTTTTGTATGGGAAAAGTCATCTCCGGTGAACTTTTGTATGGGAAAAGTCATCTCCGGTGAACTTTTGTATTGGGAAAGTCATCTCCGGTGTACTTTTGTATGGGAAAAGTCATCTCCGGTGAACTTTTGTATTGGGAAAGTCATCTCCGGTGAACTTTTGTATGGGAAAAGTCATCTCCGGTGAACTTTTGTATTGGGAAAGTCATGCCCGGTGAACTTTTATATTGGGAAAGTCATGCCCGGTGAACTTTTGTTTTGGGAAAGTCATGCCCGGTGAACTTTTGTATTGGGAAAGTCATCTCCGGTGAACTTTTGTATGGGAAAAGTCATCTCCGGTGAACTTTTGTATTGGGAAAGTCATCTCCGGTGAAATTTTGTATGGGAAAAGTCATCTCCGGTGAACTTTTGTATGGGAAAAGTCATCTCCGGTGAACTTTTGTATTGGGAAAGTCATGCCCGGTGAACTTTTGTATTGGGAAAGTCATCTCCGGTGAACTTTTGTATTGGGAAAGTCATCTCCGGTTAACTTTTGTATTGGGAAAGTCATCTCCGGTGAACTTTTGTATGGGAAAAGTCATCTCCGGTGAACTTTTGTATTGGGAAAGTCATGCCCGGTGAACTTTTATATTGGGAAAGTCATGCCCGGTGAACTTTTGTTTTGGGAAAGTCATGCCCGGTGAACTTTTGTATTGGGAAAGTCATCTCCGGTGAACTTTTGTATTGGGAAAGTCATGCCCGGTGAACTTTTGTATTGGGAAAGTCATCTCCGGTGAACTTTTGTATGGGAAAAGTCATCTCCGGTGAACTTTTGTATTGGGAAAGTCATCTCCGGTGAACTTTTGTATGGGAAAAGTCATCTCCGGTGAACTTTTGTATGGGAAAAGTCATCTCCGGTGAACTTTTGTATTGGGAAAGTCATGCCCGGTGAACTTTTGTATTGGGAAAGTCATCTCCGGTGAACTTTTGTATTGGGAAAGTCATCTCCGGTTAACTTTTGTATTGGGAAAGTCATCTCCGGTGAACTTTTGTATGGGAAAAGTCATCTCCGGTGAACTTTTGTATTGGGAAAGTCATCTCCGGTGAACTTTTGTATTGGGAAAGTCATCTCCGGTGAACTTTTGTATGGGAAAAGTCATCTCCGGTGAACTTTTGTATTGGGAAAGTCATCTCCGGTGAACTTTTGTATTGGGAAAGTCATCTCCGGTGAACTTTTGTATGGGAAAAGTCATCTCCGGTGAACTTTTGTATGGGAAAAGTCATCTCCGGTGAACTTTTGTATTGGGAAAGTCATCTCCGGTGAACTTTTGTATTGGGAAAGTCATCTCCGGTGAACTTTTGTATTGGGAAAGTCATCTCCGGTGAACTTTTGTATTGGGAAAGTCATCTCCGGTGAACTTTTGTATGGGAAAAGTCATCTCCGGTGAACTTTTGTATTGGGAAAGTCATCTCTGGTGAACTTTTGTATTGGGAAAGTCATCTCCGGTGAACTTTTGTATTGGGAAAGTCATCTCCGGTGAACTTTTGTATTGGGAAAGTCATCTCCGGTGAACTTTTGTATTGGGAAAGTCATCTCCGGTGAACTTTTGTATTGGGAAAGTCATCTCCGGTGAACTTTTGTATTGGGAAAGTCATCTCCGGTGAACTTTTGTATGGGAAAAGTCATCTCCGGTGAACTTTTGTATTGGGAAAGTCATCTCCGGTGAACTTTTGTATTGGGAAAGTCATCTCCGGTGAACTTTTGTATGGGAAAAGTCATCTCCGGTGAACTTTTGTATTGGGAAAGTCATCTCCGGTGAACTTTTGTATGGGAAAAGTCATCTCCGGTGAACTTTTGTATTGGGAAAGTCATGCCCGGTGAACTTTTGTATTGGGAAAGTAATGCCCGGTGAACTTTTATATTGGGAAAGTCATCTCCGGTGAACTTTTGTATTGGGAAAGTCATCTCCGGTGAACTTTTGTATTGGGAAAGTCATCTCCGGTGAACTTTTGTATGGAAAAGTCATCTCCAGTGAACTTTTGTATGGGAAAAGTCATCTCCGGTGAACTTTTGTATTGGGAAAGTCATCTCCGGTGAACTTTTGTATGGGAAAAGTCATCTCCGGTGAACTTTTGTATTGGGAAAGTCATCTCCGGTGAACTTTTGTATTGGGAAAGTCATCTCCGGTGAACTTTTGTATGGGAAAAGTCATCTCCGGTAAACTTTTGTATTGGGAAAGTCATCTCCGCTGAACTTTTGTATGGGAAAAGTCATCTCCGGTGAACTTTTGTATTGGGAAAGTCATCTCCGGTGAACTTTTGTATTGGGAAAGTCATCTCCGGTGAACTTTTGTATGGGAAAAGTCATCTCCGGTGAACTTTTGTATTGGGAAAGTCATGCCCGGTGAACTTTTGTATTGGGAAAGTCATGCCCGGTGAACTTTTGTATTGGGAAAGTCATGCCCGGTGAACTTTTATATTGGGAAAGTCATCTCCGGTGAACTTTTGTATGGGAAAAGTCATCTCCGGTGAACTTTTGTATGGGAAAAGTCATCTCCGGTGAACTTTTGTATGGGAAAAGTCATCTCCGGTGAACTTTTGTATTGGGAAAGTCATCTCCGGTGAACTTTTGTATTGGGAAAGTCGTGCCCGGTGAACTTTTGTATTGGGAAAGTCATCTCCGGTGAACTTTTGTATTGGGAAAGTCATCTCCGGTGAACTTTTGTATGGGAAAAGTCATCTCCGGTGAACTTTTGTATGGGAAAAGTCATCTCCGGTGAACTTTTGTATTGGGAAAGTCATCTCCGGTGAACTTTTGTATGGGAAAAGTCATCTCCGGTGAACTTTTGTATTGGGAAAGTCATGCCCGGTGAACTTTTGTATGGGAAAAGTCATCTCCGGTGAACTTTTGTATGGGAAAAGTCATCTCCGGTGAACTTTTGTATTGGGAAAGTCATCTCCGGTGAACTTTTGTATGGGAAAAGTCATCTCCGGTGAACTTTTGTATTGGGAAAGTCATGCCCGGTGAACTTTTGTATTGGGAAAGTCATGCCCGGTGAACTTTTATATTGGGAAAGTCATCTCCGGTGAACTTTTGTATTGGGAAAGTCATCCCCGGTGAACTTTTGTATGGGAAAAGTCATCTCCGGTGAACTTTTGTATTGGGAAAGTCATGCCCGGTGAACTTTTGTATGGGAAAAGTCATCTCCGGTGAACTTTTGTATGGGAAAAGTCATCTCCGGTGAACTTTTGTATGGGAAAAGTCATCTCCGGTGAACTTTTGTATTGGGAAAGTCATGCCCGGTGAACTTTTGTATTGGGAAAGTCATCTCCGGTGAACTTTTGTATTGGGAAAGTCATCTCCGGTGAACTTTTGTATTGGGAAAGTCATCTCCGGTGAACTTTTGTATTGGGAAAGTCATCTCCGGTGAACTTTTGTATGGGAAAAGTCATCTCCGGTGAACTTTTGTATTGGGAAAGTCATCTCCGGTGAACTTTTGTATGGGAAAAGTCATGCCCGGTGAACTTTTATATTGGGAAAGTCATCTCCGGTGAACTTTTGTATTGGGAAAGTCATCTCCGGTGAACTTTTGTATTGGGAAAGTCATGCCCGGTGAACTTTTGTATTGGGAAAGTCATGCTCGGTGAACTTTTGTATGGGAAAAGTCATCTCCGGTGAACTTTTGTATGGGAAAAGTCATCTCCGGTGAACTTTTGTATGGGAAAAGTCATCTCCGGTGAACTTTCGTATTGGGAAAGTCATCTCCGGTGAACTTTTGTATGGGAAAAGTCATCTCCGGTGAACTTTTGTATTGGGAAAGTCGTGCCCGGTGAACTTTTGTATTGGGAAAAATCATCTCCGGTGAACTTTTGTATTGGGAAAGTCGTGCCCGGTGAACTTTTGTATTGGGAAAGTCATGCCCGGTGAACTTTTATATTGGGAAAGTCATCTCCGGTGAACTTTTGTATTGGGAAAGTCATCTCCGGTGAACTTTTGTATTGGGAAAGTCATGCCCGGTGAACTTTTATATTGGGAAAGTCATCTCCGGTGAACTTTTGTATTGGGAAAGTCATGCCCGGTGAACTTTTGTATTGGGAAAGTCATGCCCGGTGAACTTTTATATTGGGAAAGTCATCTCCGGTGAACTTTTGTATTGGGAAAGTCATCTCCGGTGAACTTTTGTATGGGAAAAGTCATCTCCGGTGAACTTTTGTATGGGAAAAGTCATCTCCGGTGAACTTTTGTATTGGGAAAGTCATCTCCGGTGAACTTTTGTATGGGAAAAGTCATCTCCGGTGAACTTTTGTATTGGGAAAGTCATCTCCGGTGAACTTTTGTATTGGGAAAAGTCATCTCCGGTGAACTTTTATATTGGGAAAGTCATCTCCGGTGAACTTTTGTATTGGGAAAGTCATCTCCGGTGAACTTTTATATTGGGAAAGTCATCTCCGGTGAACTTTTGTATTGGGAAAGTCATCTCCGGTGAACTTTTGTATGGGAAAAGTCATCTCCGGTGAACTTTTGTATTGGGAAAGTCATCTCCGGTGAACTTTTGTATGGGAAAGTCATCTCCGGTGAACTTTTGTATGGGAAAAGTCATCTCCGGTGAACTTTTGTATGGGAAAAGTCATCTCCGGTGAACTTTTGTATTGGGAAAGTCATCTCCGGTGAACTTTTGTATTGGGAAAGTCATCTCCGGTGAACTTTTATATTGGGAAAGTCATCTCCGGTGAACTTTTGTATTGGGAAAGTCATGCCCGGTGAACTTTTGTATTGGGAAAGTCATCTCCGGTGAACTTTTGTATTGGGAAAGTCATCTCCGGTGAACTTTTGTATGGGAAAAGTCATCTCCGGTGAACTTTTGTATTGGGAAAGTCATCTCCGGTGAACTTTTGTATGGGAAAAGTCATCTCCGGTGAACTTTTTATTGGGAAAGTCATCTCCGGTGAACTTTTGTATTGGGAAAGTCATCTCCGGTGAACTTTTGTATGGGAAAAGTCATCTCCGGTGAACTTTTGTATTGGGAAAGTCATCTCCGGTGAACTTTTGTATGGGAAAAGTCATCTCCGGTGAACTTTTGTATTGGGAAAGTCATGCCCGGTGAACTTTTGTATTGGGAAAGTCATCTCCGGTGAACTTTTGTATTGGGAAAGTCGTGCCCGGTGAACTTTTGTATTGGGAAAGTCATGCCCGGTGAACTTTTATATTGGGAAAGTCATCTCCGGTGAACTTTTGTATTGGGAAAGTCATCTCCGGTGAACTTTTGTATTGGGAAAGTCATGCCCGGTGAACTTTTGTATTGGGAAAGTCATGCCCGGTGAACTTTTGTATTGGGAAAAGTCATCTCCGGTGAACTTTTGTATTGGAAAAGTCATCTCCGGTGAACTTTTGTATGGGAAAAGTCATCTCCGGTGAACTTTTGTATTGGGAAAGTCATCTCCGGTGAACTTTTGTATTGGGAAAGTCATCTCCGGTGAACTTTTGTATGGGAAAAGTCATCTCCGGTGAACTTTTGTATTGGGAAAGTCGTGCCCGGTGAACTTTTGTATTGGGAAAGTCATGCCCGGTGAACTTTTATATTGGGAAAGTCATCTCCGGTGAACTTTTGTATTGGGAAAGTCGTGCCCGGTGAACTTTTATATGGGAAAAGTCATCTCCGGTGAACTTTTGTATTGGGAAAGTCATGCCCGGTGAACTTTTGTATTGGGAAAGTCATCTCCGGTGAACTTTTGTATTGGGAAAGTCATGCCCGGTGAACTTTTGTATTGGGAAAGTCATCTCCGGTGAACTTTTGTATGGGAAAAGTCATCTCCGGTGAACTTTTGTATTGGGAAAGTCATCTCCGGTGAACTTTTGTATGGGAAAAGTCATCTCCGGTGAACTTTTGTATTGGGAAAGTCATGCCCGGTGAACTTTTGTATGGGAAAAGTCATCTCCGGTAAACTTTTGTATGGAAAAAGTCATCTCCGGTGAACTTTTGTATTGGGAAAGTCATCTCCGGTGAACTTTTGTATTGAGAAAGTCATCTCCGGTGAACTTTTGTATTGGGAAAGTCATCTCCGGTGAACTTTTGTATGGGAAAAGTCATCTCCGGTGAACTTTTGTATTGGGAAAGTCATGCCCGGTGAACTTTTGTATTGGGAAAGTCATCTCCGGTGAACTTTTGTATGGGAAAAGTCATCTCCGGTGAACTTTTGTATTGGGAACGTCATCTCCGGTGAACTTTTGTATTGGGAAAGTCATCTCCGGTGAACTTTTGTATTGGGAAAGTCATCTCCGGTGAACTTTTGTATGGGAAAAGTCATCTCCGGTGAACTTTTGTATTGGGAAAGTCATCTCCGGTGAATTTTGTATGGGAAAAGTCATCTCCGGTGAACTTTTGTATTGGGAAAGTCATGCCCGGTGAACTTTTGTATTGGGAAAGTCATGCCCGGTGAACTTTTATATTGGGAAAGTCATCTCCGGTGAACTTTTGTATTGGGAAAGTCATCTCCGGTGAACTTTTGTATTGGGAAAGTCATCTCCGGTGAACTTTTGTATGGGAAAAGTCATCTCCGGTGAACTTTTGTATTGGGAAAGTCATCTCCGGTGAACTTTTGTATTGGGAAAGTCATCTCCGGTGAACTTTTGTATTGGGAAAGTCATGCCCGGTGAACTTTTGTTTTGGGAAAGTCATGCCCGGTGAACTTTTGTATTGGGAAAGTCATCTCCGGTGAACTTTTGTATGGGAAAAGTCATCTCCGGTGAACTTTTGTATTGGGAAAGTCATCTCCGGTGAACTTTTGTATGGGAAAAGTCATCTCCGGTGAACTTTTGTATTGGGAAAGTCATCTCCGGTGAACTTTTGTATGGGAAAAGTCATCTCCGGCGAACTTTTGTATTGGGAAAGTCATGCCCGGTGAACTTTTGTATTGGAAAAGTCATCTCCGGTGAACTTTTGTATTGGGAAAGTCATCTCCGGTGAACTTTTGTATTGGGAAAGTCATCTCCGGTGAACTTTTGTATTGGGAAAGTCATCTCCGGTGAACTTTTGTATGGGAAAAGTCATCTCCGGTGAACTTTTGTATTGGGAAAGTCATCTCCGGTGAACTTTTGTATGGGAAAAGTCATGCCCGGTGAACTTTTATATTGGGAAAGCCATCTCCGGTGAACTTTTGTATTGGGAAAGTCGTGCCCGGTGAACTTTTGTATTGGGAAAGTCATGCCCGGTGAACTTTTGTATTGGGAAAGTCATGCCCGGTGAACTTTTGTATGGGAAAAGTCATCTCCGGTGAACTTTTGTATGGGAAAAGTCATCTCCGGTGAACTTTTGTATGGGAAAAGTCATCTCCGGTGAACTTTTGTATGGGAAAAGTCATCTCCGGTGAACTTTTGTATTGGGAAAGTCATCTCCGGTGAACTTTTGTATTGGGAAAGTCATGCCCGGTGAACTTTTGTATTGGGAAAGTCATCTCCGGTGAACTTTTGTATGGGAAAAGTCATCTCCGGTGAAGTTTTGTATGGGAAAAGTCATCTCCGGTGAACTTTTGTATGGGAAAAGTCATCTCCGGTGAACTTTTGTATTGGGAAAGTCGTGCCCGGTGAACTTTTGTATTGGGAAAGTCATGCCCTGTGAACTTTTATATTGGGAAAGTCATCTCCGGTGAACTTTTGTATTGGGAAAGTCATCTCCGGTGAACTTTTGTATGGGAAAAGTCATCTCCGGTGAACTTTTGTATTGGGAAAGTCATCTCCGGTGAACTTTTGTATGAGAAAAGTCATCTCCGGTGAACTTTTGTATTGGGAAAGTCATCTCCGGTGAACTTTTGTATGGGAAAAGTCATCTCCGGTGAACTTTTGTATTGGGAAAGTCATCTCCGGTGAACTTTTGTATGGGAAAAGTCATCTCCGGTGAACTTTTGTATTGGGAAAGTCATGCCCGGTGAACTTTTGTATTGGGAAAGTCATCTCCGGTGAACTTTTGTATGGGAAAAGTCATCTCCGGTGAACTTTTGTATGGGAAAAGTCATCTCCGGTGAACTTTTGTATGGGAAAAGTCATCTCCGGTGAACTTTTGTATTGGGAAAGTCATCTCCGGTGAACTTTTGTATGGGAAAAGTCATCTCCGGTGAACTTTTGTATTGGGAAAGTCATCTCCGGTGAACTTTTGTATGGGAAAAGTCATCTCCGGTGAACTTTTGTATTGGGAAAGTCATCTCCGGTGAACTTTTGTATGGGAAAAGTCATCTCCGGTGAACTTTTGTATTGGGAAAGTCATGCCCGGTGAACTTTTGTATTGGGAAAGTCATCTCCGGTGAACTTTTGTATGGGACAAGTCATCTCCGGTGAACTTTTGTATTGGGAAAGTCATGCCCGGTGAACTTTTGTATTGGGAAAGTCATCTCCGGTGAACTTTTGTATGGGAAAAGTCATCTCCGGTGAACTTTTGTATGGGAAAAGTCATGCCCGGGGAACTTTTGTATGGGAAAAGTCATTTCCGGTGAACTTTTGTATTGGGAAAGTCATCTCCGGTGAACTTTTGTATGGGAAAAGTCATCTCCGGTGAACTTTTGTATTGGGAAAGTCATGCCCGGTGAACTTTTGTATTGGGAAAGTCATCTCCGGTGAACTTTTGTATTGGGAAAGTCATCTCCGGTGAACTTTTGTATGGGAAAAGTCATCTCCGGTGAACTTTTGTATTGGGAAAAGTCATCTCCGGTGAACTTTTGTATTGGGAAAGTCATCTCCGGTGAACTTTTGTATGGGAAAAGTCATCTCCGGTGAACTTTTGTATTGGGAAAGTCATGCCCGGTGAACTTTTGTATTGGGAAAGTCATCTCCGGTGAACTTTTGTATGGGAAAAGTCATCTCCGGTGAACTTTTGTATGGGAAAAGTCATCTCCGGTGAACTTTTGTATTGGGAAAGTCATCTCCGGTGAACTTTTGTATGGGAAAAGTCATCTCCGGTGAACTTTTGTATTGGGAAAGTCATCTCCGGTGAACTTTTGTATTGGGAAAGTCATGCCCGGTGAACTATTGTATTGGGAAAGTCATCTCCGGTGAACTTTTGTATTGGGAAAGTCATCTCCGGTGAACTTTTGTATGGGAAAAGTCATCTCCGGTGAACTTTTGTATTGGGAAAGTCATATCCGGTGAACTTTTGTATGGGAAAAGTCATCTCCGGTGAACTTTTGTATTGGGAAAGTCATCTCCGGTGAACTTTTGTATTGGGAAAGTCATGCCCGGTGAACTTTTGTTTTGGGAAAGTCATGCCCGGTGAACTTTTGTATGGGAAAAGTCATCTCCGGTGAACTTTTGTATTGGGAAAGTCATCTCCGGTGAACTTTTGTATGGGAAAAGTCATCTCCGGTGAACTTTTGTATTGGGAAAGTCATGCCCGGTGAACTTTTGTATTGGGAAAGTCATCTCCGGTGAACTTTTGTATTGGGAAAGTCGTGCCTGGTGAAGTTTTGTATTGGGAAAGTCATGCCCGGTGAACTTTTATATTGGGAAAGTCATCTCCGGTGAACTTTTGTATAGGGAAAGTCATCTCCGGTGAAATTTTGTATTGGGAAAGTCATGCCCGGTGAACTTTTGTATTGGGAAAGTCATGCCCGGTGAACTTTTGTATGGGAAAAGTCATCTCCGGTGAACTTTTGTATGGGAAAAGTCATCTCCGGTGAACTTTTGTATGGGAAAAGTCATCTCCGGTGAACTTTTGTATTGGGAAAGTCATCTCCGGTGAACTTTTGTATTGGAAAGTCATCTCCGGTGAACTTTTGTATGGGAAAAGTCATCTCCGGTGAACTTTTGTATTGGGAAAGTCGTGCCCGGTGAACTTTTGTATTGGGAAAGTCATGCCCGGTGAACTTTTGTATTGGGAAAGTCATCTCCGGTGAACTTTTGTATTGGGAAAGTCATGCCCGGTGAACTTTTGTATTGGGAAAGTCATCTCCGGTGAACTTTTGTATGGGAAAAGTCATCTCCGGTGAACTTTTGTATTGGGAAAGTCATCTCCGGTGAACTTTTGTATGGGAAAAGTCATCTCCGGTGAACTTTTGTATTGGGAAAGTCATGCCCGGTGAACTTTTGTATGGGAAAAGTCATCTCCGGTGAACTTTTGTATGGGAAAAGTCATCTCCGGTGAACTTTTGTATTGGGAAAGTCATCTCCGGTGAACTTTTGTATTGGGAAAGTCATCTCCGGTGAACTTTTGTATTGGGAAAGTCATCTCCGGTGAACTTTTGTATGGGAAAAGTCATCTCCGGTGAACTTTTGTATTGGGAAAGTCATGCCCGGTGAACTTTTGTATTGGGAAAGTCATCTCCGGTGAACTTTTGTATGGGAAAAGTCATCTCCGGTGAACTTTTGTATTGGGAAAGTCATCTCCGGTGAACTTTTGTATTGGGAAAGTCATCTCCGGTGAACTTTTGTATGGAAAAAGTCATCTCCGGTGAACTTTTGTATTGGGAAAGTCATCTCCGGTGAACTTTTGTATGGGAAAAGTCATCTCCGGTGAACTTTTGTATTGGGAAAGTCATGCCCGGTGAACTTTTGTATTGGGAAAGTCATGCCCGGTGAACTTTTATATTGGGAAAGTCATCTCCGGTGAACTTTTGTATTGGGAAAGTCATCTCCGGTGAACTTTTGTATTGGGAAAGTCATCTCCGGTGAACTTTTGTATGGGAAAAGTCATCTCCGGTGAACTTTTGTATTGGGAAAGTCATCTCCGGTGAACTTTTGTATTGGGAAAGTCATCTCCGGTGAACTTTTGTATTGGGAAAGTCATGCCCGGTGAACTTTTGTTTTGGGAAAGTCATGCCCGGTGAACTTTTGTATTGGGAAAGTCATCTCCGGTGAACTTTTGTATGGGAAAAGTCATCTCCGGTGAACTTTTGTATTGGGAAAGTCATCTCCGGTGAACTTTTGTATGGGAAAAGTCATCTCCGGTGAACTTTTGTATTGGGAAAGTCATCTCCGGTGAACTTTTGTATGGGAAAAGTCATCTCCGGTGAACTTTTGTATTGGGAAAGTCATGCCCGGTGAACTTTTGTATTGGGAAAGTCATGCCCGGTGAACTTTTATATTGGGAAAGTCATCTCCGGTGAACTTTTGTATTGGGAAAGTCATCTCCGGTGAACTTTTGTATTGGGAAAGTCATCTCCGGTGAACTTTTGTATGGGAAAAGTCATCTCCGGTGAACTTTTGTATTGGGAAAGTCATCTCCGGTGAACTTTTGTATTGGGAAAGTCATCTCCGGTGAACTTTTGTATTGGGAAAGTCATGCCCGGTGAACTTTTGTTTTGGGAAAGTCATGCCCGGTGAACTTTTGTATTGGGAAAGTCATCTCCGGTGAACTTTTGTATGGGAAAAGTCATCTCCGGTGAACTTTTGTATTGGGAAAGTCATCTCCGGTGAACTTTTGTATGGGAAAAGTCATCTCCGGTGAACTTTTGTATTGGGAAAGTCACCTCCGGTGAACTTTTGTATGGGAAAAGTCATCTCCGGCGAACTTTTGTATTGGGAAAGTCATGCCCGGTGAACTTTTGTATTGGGAAAGTCATCTCCGGTGAACTTTTGTATTGGGAAAGTCATCTCCGGTGAACTTTTGTATTGGGAAAGTCATCTCCGGTGAACTTTTGTATTGGGAAAGTCATCTCCGGTGAACTTTTGTATGGGAAAAGTCATCTCCGGTGAACTTTTGTATTGGGAAAGTCATCTCCGGTGAACTTTTGTATGGGAAAAGTCATGCCCGGTGAACTTTTATATTGGGAAAGTCATCTCCGGTGAACTTTTGTATTGGGAAAGTCGTGCCCGGTGAACTTTTGTATTGGGAAAGTCATGCCCGGTGAACTTTTGTATTGGGAAAGTCATGCCCGGTGAACTTTTGTATGGGAAAAGTCATCTCCGGTGAACTTTTGTATGGGAAAAGTCATCTCCGGTGAACTTTTGTATGGGAAAAGTCATCTCCGGTGAACTTTTGTATTGGGAAAGTCATCTCAGGTGAACTTTTGTATGGGAAAAGTCATCTCCGGTGAACTTTTGTATTGGGAAAGTCATGCCCGGTGAACTTTTGTATTGGGAAAGTCATCTCCGGTGAACTTTTGTATGGGAAAAGTCATCTCCGGTGAAGTTTTGTATGGGAAAAGTCATCTCCGGTGAACTTTTGTATGGGAAAAAGTCATCTCCGGTGAACTTTTGTATTGGGAAAGTCATCTCCGGTGAACTTTTGTATTGGGAAAGTCGTGCCCGGTGAACTTTTGTATTGGAAAGTCATGCCCGGTGAACTTTTATATTGGGAAAGTCATCTCCGGTGAACTTTTGTATTGGGAAAGTCATCTCCGGTGAACTTTGTATGGGAAAAGTCATCTCCGGTGAACTTTTGTATTGGGAAAGTCATCTCCGGTGACCTTTGTATGGGAAAAGTCATCTCCGGTGAAATTTTGTATTGGGAAAGTCATCTCCGGTGAACTTTTGTATGGGAAAAGTCATCTCCGGTGAACTTTTGTATTGGGAAAGTCATCTCCGGTGAACTTTTGTATGGGAAAAGTCATCTCCGGTGAACTTTTGTATTGGGAAAGTCATGCCCGGTGAACTTTTGTATTGGGAAAGTCATCTCCGGTGAACTTTTGTATGGGAAAAGTCATCTCCGGTGAACTTTTGTATGGGAAAAGTCATCTCCGGTGAACTTTTGTATGGGAAAAGTCATCTCCGGTGAACTTTTGTATTGGGAAAGTCATCTCCGGTGAACTTTTGTATGGGAAAAGTCATCTCCGGTGAACTTTTGTATTGGGAAAGTCATCTCCGGTGAACTTTTGTATGGGAAAAGTCATCTCCGGTGAACTTTTGTATTGGGAAAGTCATCTCCGGTGAACTTTTGTATGGGAAAAGTCATCTCCGGTGAACTTTTGTATTGGGAAAGTCATGCCCGGTGAACTTTTGTATTGGGAAAGTCATCTCCGGTGAACTTTTGTATGGGACAAGTCATCTCCGGTGAACTTTTGTATTGGGAAAGTCATGCCCGGTGAACTTTTGTATTGGGAAAGTCATCTCCGGTGAACTTTTGTATGGGAAAAGTCATCTCCGGTGAACTTTTGTATGGGAAAAGTCATGCCCGGTGAACTTTTGTATGGGAGAAGTCATTTACGGTGAACTTTTGTATTGGGAAAGTCATCTCCGGTGAACTTTTGTATGGGAAAAGTCATCTCCGGTGAACTTTTGTATTGGGAAAGTCATGCCCGGTGAACTTTTGTATTGGGAAAGTCATCTCCGGTGAACTTTTGTATTGGGAAAGTCATCTCCGGTGAACTTTTGTATGGGAAAAGTCATCTCCGGTGAACTTTTGTATTGGGAAAAGTCATCTCCGGTGAACTTTTGTATTGGGAAAGTCATCTCCGGTGAACTTATGTATGGGAAAAGTCATCTCCGGTGAACTTTTGTATTGGGAAAGTCATGCCCGGTGAACTTTTGTATTGGGAAAGTCATCTCCGGTGAACTTTTGTATGGGAAAAGTCATCTCCGGTGAACTTTTGTATGGGAAAAGTCATCTCCGGTGAACTTTTGTATTGGGAAAGTCATCTCCGGTGAACTTTTGTATGGGAAAAGTCATCTCCGGTGAACTTTTGTATTGGGAAAGTAATCTCCGGTGAACTTTTGTATTGGGAAAGTCATGCCCGGTGAACTTTTGTATTGGGAAAGTCATCTCCGGTGAACTTTTGTATTGGGAAAGTCATCTCCGGTGAACTTTTGTATGGGAAAAGTCATCTCCGGTGAACTTTTGTATTGGGAAAGTCATCTCCGGTGAACTTTTGTATGGGAAAAGTCATCTCCGGTGAACTTTTGTATTGGGAAAGTCATGCCCGGTGAACTTTTGTATTGGGAAAGTCATGCCCGGTGAACTTTTATATTGGGAAAGTCATCTCCGGTGAACTTTTGTATTGGGAAAGTCATCTCCGGTGAACTTTTGTATGGGAAAAGTCATCTCCGGTGAACTTTTGTATTGGGAAAGTCATCTCCGGTGAACTTTTGTATGGGAAAAGTCATCTCCGGTGAACTTTTGTATTGGGAAAGTCATCTCCGGTGAACTTTTGTATTGGGAAAGTCATCTCCGGTGAACTTTTGTATGGGAAAAGTCATCTCCGGTGAACCTTTTGTATTGGGAAAGTCATCTCCGGTGAACTTTTGTATGGGAAAAGTCATCTCCGGTGAACTTTTGTATTGGGAAAGTCATCTCCGGTGAACTTTTGTATTGGGAAAGTCATCTCCGGTGAACTTTTGTATTGGGAAAGTCATCTCCGGTGAACTTTTGTATTGGGAAAGTCATCTCCGGTGAACTTTTGTATGGGAAAAGTCATCTCCGGTGAACTTTTGTATTGGGAAAGTCATCTCCGGTGAACTTTTGTATTGGGAAAGTCATGCCCGGTGAACTTTTGTATTGGGAAAGTCATCTCCGGTGAACTTTTGTATTGGGAAAGTCATCTCCGGTGAACTTTTATATGGGAAAAAGTCATCTCCGGTGAACTTTTGTATTGGGAAAAGTCATCTCCGGTGAACTTTTGTATTGGGAAAGTCATCTCCGGTGAACTTTTGTATGGGAAAAGTCATCTCCGGTGAACTTTTGTATTGGGAAAGTCATGCCCGGTGAACTTTTGTATTGGGAAAGTCATCTCCGGTGAACTTTTGTATGGGAAAATTCATCTCCGGTGAACTTTTGTATTGGGAAAGTCATGCCCGGTGAACTTTTGTATTGGGAAAGTCATCTCCGGTGAACTTTTGTATGGGAAAAGTCATCTCCGGTGAACTTTTGTATGGGAAAAGTCATGCCCGGTGAACTTTTGTATGGGAAAAGTCATCTCCGGTGAACTTTTGTATGGGGAAAGTCATCTCCGGTGGACTTTTGTATGGGAAAAGTCATCTCCGGTGAACTTTTGTATTGGGAAAGTCATGCCCGGTGAACTTTTGTATTGGGAAAGTCATCTCCGGTGAACTTTTGTATTGGGAAAGTCATCTCCGGTGAACTTTTGTATGGGAAAAGTCATCTCCGGTGAACTTTTGTATTGGGAAAAGTCATCTCCGGTGAACTTTTGTATTGGGAAAGTCATCTCCGGTGAACTTTTGTATGGGAAAAGTCATCTCCGGTGAACTTTTGTATTGGGAAAGTCATGCCCGGTGAACTTTTGTATTGGGAAAGTCATCTCCGGTGAACTTTTGTATGGGAAAAGTCATCTCCGGTGAACTTTTGTATTGGGAAAGTCATGCCCGGTGAACTTTTGTATTGGAAAAGTCATGCCCGGTGAACTTTTATATTGGGAAAGTCATCTCCGGTGAACTTTTGTATTGGGAAAGTCATGCCCGGTGAACTTTTATATTGGGAAAGTCATGCCCGGTGAACTTTTGTATTGGGAAAGTCATCTCCGGTGAACTTTTGTATTGGGAAAGTCGTGCCCGGTGAACTTTTGTATTGGGAAAGTCATCTCCGGTGAACTTTTGTATTGGGAAAGTCATGCCCGGTGAACTTTTGTATTGGGAAAGTCATCTCCGGTGAACTTTTGTATTGGGAAAGTCATCTCCGGTGAACTTTTGTATGGGAAAAGTCATCTCCGGTGAACTTTTGTATTGGGAAAGTCATCTCCAGTGAACTTTTGTATGGGAAAAGTCATCTCCGGTGAACTTTTGTATTGGGAAAGTCATGCCCGGTGAACTATTGTTTTGGGAAAGTCATGCCCGGTGAACTTTTGCATTGGGAAAGTCATCTCCGGTGAACTTTTGTATGGGAAAAGTCATCTCCGGTGAACTTTTGTATTGGGAAAGTCATCTCCGGTGAACTTTTGTATGGGAAAAGTCATGCCCGGTGAACTTTTGTATTGGGAAAGTCATGCCCGGTGAACTTTTGTTTTGGGAAAGTCATGCCCGGTGAACTTTTGCATTGGGAAAGTCATCTCCGGTGAAGTTTTGTATGGGAAAAGTCATCTCCGGTGAACTTTTGTATTGGGAAAGTCATCTCCGGTGAACTTTTGTATGGGAAAAGTCATCTCCGGTGAACTTTTGTATTGGGAAAGTCATCTCCGGTGAACTTTGTATTGGGAAAGTCATCTCCGGTGAACTTTTGTATGGGAAAAGTCATCTCCGGTGAACTTTTGTATTGGGAAAGTCATGCCCGGTGAACTTTTGTATTGGGAAAGTCATGCCCGGTGAACTTTTGTATTGGGAAAGTCATGCCCGGTGAACTTTTATATTGGGAAAGTCATCTCCGGTGAACTTTTGTATGGGAAAAGTCATCTCCGGTGAACTTTTGTATGGGAAAAGTCATCTCCGGTGAACTTTTGTATGGGAAAGTCATGCCCGGTGAACTTTTGTATTGGGAAAGTCATGCCCGGTGAACTTTTGTGTGGGAAAAGTCATCTCCGGTGAACTTTTGTATTGGGAAAGTCATCTCCGGTGAACTTTTGTATTGGGAAAGTCATGCCCGGTGAACTTTTATATTGGGAAAGTCATCTCCGGTGAACTTTTGTATTTGGAAAGTCATCTCCGGTGAACTTTTGTATGGGAAAAGTCATCTCCGGTGAACTTTTGTATTGGGAAAGTCATGCCCGGTGAACTTTTGTTTTGGGAAAGTCATGCCCGGTGAACTTTTGTATTGGGAAAGTCATCTCCGGTGAACTTTTGTATTGGGAAAGTCATCTCCGGTGAACTTTTGTATTGGGAAAGTCATCTCCGGTGAAATTTTGTATGGGGAAAAGTCATGACCGGTGAACTTTTGTATTGGGAAAGTCATGCCCGGTGAACTTTTGTATTGGGAAAGTCATCTCCGGTGAACTTTTGTATTGGGAAAGTCATGCCCGGTGAACTTTTGTATTGGGAAAGTCATCTCCGGTGAACTTTTGTATTGGGAAAGTCATCTCCGGTGAACTTTTGTATTGGGAAAGTCATCTCCGGTGAACTTTTGTATTGGGAAAGTCATGCCCGGTGAACTTTTGTATTGGGAAAGTCATCTCCGGTGAACTTTTGTATGGGAAAAGTCATCTCCGGTGAACTTTTGTATGGGAAAAGTCATCTCCGGTGAACTTTTGTATGGGAAAAGTCATCTCCGGTGAACTTTTGTATTGGGAAAGTCATCTCCGGTGAACTTTTGTATGGGAAAAGTCATCTCCGGTGAACTTTTGTATTGGGAAAGTCATGCCCGGTGAACTTTTGTATTGGGAAAGTCATCTCCGGTGAACTTTTGTATGGGAAAAGTCATCTCCGGTGAACTTTTTATGGGAAAAGTCATCTCCGGTGAACTTTTGTATGGGAAAAGTCATCTCCGGTGAACTTTTGTATTGGGAAAGTCATCTCCGGCGAACTTTTGTATTGGGAAAGTCGTGCCCGGTGAACTTTTGTATTGGGAAAGTCATGCCCGGTGAACTTTTGTATTGGGAAAGTCATGCCCGGTGAACTTTTATATTGGGAAAGTCATCTCCGGTGAACTTTTGTATGGGAAAAGTCATCTCCGGTGAACTTTTGTATTGGGAAAGTCATCTCCGGTGAACTTTTGTATGGGAAAAGTCATCTCCGGTGAACTTTTGTATTGGGAAAGTCATGCCCGGTGAACTTTTGTATTGGGAAAGTCATGCCCGGTGAACTTTTGTATTGAGAAAGTCATGCCCGGTGAACTTTTATATTGGGAAAGTCATCTCCGGTGAACTTTTGTATGGGAAAAGTCATCTCCGGTGAACTTTTGTATGGGAAAAGTCATCTCCGGTGAACTTTTGTATGGGAAAGTCATGCCCGGTGAACTTTTGTATGGGAAAAGTCATCTCCGGTGAACTTTTGTATGGGAAAAGTCATCTCCGGTGAACTTTTGTATTGGGAAAGTCATCTCCGGTGAACTTTTGTATTGGGAAAGTCATCTCCGGTGAACTTTTGTATTGGGAAAGTCATCTCGGGTGAACTTTTGTATTGGGAAAGTCATGCCCGGTGAACTTTTGTATTGAGAAAGTCATGCCCGGTGAACTTTTGTATGGGAAAAGTCATCTCCGGTGAACTTTTGTATGGGAAAAGTCATCTCCGGTGAACTTTTGTATGGGAAAAGTCATCTCCGGTGAACTTTTGTATTGGGAAAGTCATCTCCGGTGAACTTTAGTATGGGAAAAGTCATCTCCGGTGAACTTTTGTATTGGGAAAGTCATGCCCGGTGAACTTTTGTATTGGGAAAGTCATCTCCGGTGAACTTTTGTATGGGAAAAGTCATCTCCGGTGAACTTTTGTATGGGAAAAGTCATCTCCGGTGAACTTTTGTATGGGAAAAGTCATCTCCGGTGAACTTTTGTATTGGGAAAGTCATCTCCGGTGAACTTTTGTATTGGGAAAGTCGTGCCCGGTGAACTTTTGTATTGGGAAAGTCATGCCCGGTGAACTTTTATATTGGGAAAGTCATCTCCGGTGAACTTTTGTATTGGGAAAGTCATCTCCGGTGAACTTTTGTATGGGAAAAGTCATCTCCGGTGAACTTTTGTATTGGGAAAGTCATCTCCGGTGAACTTTTGTATGGGAAAAGTCATCTCCGGTGAACTTTTGTATTGGGAAAGTCATCTCCGGTGAACTTTTGTATGGGAAAAGTCATCTCCGGTGAACTTTTGTATTGGGAAAGTCATCTCCGGTGAACTTTTGTATGGGAAAAGTCATCTCCGGTGAACTTTTGTATTGGGAAAGTCATGCCCGGTGAACTTTTGTATTGGGAAAGTCATCTCCGGTGAACTTTTGTATGGGAAAAGTCATCTCCGGTGAACTTTTGTATTGGCAAAGTCATCTCCGGTGAACTTTTGTATGGGAAAAGTCATCTCCGGTGAACTTTTGTATTGGGAAAGTCATCTCCGGTGAACTTTTGTATGGGAAAAGTCATCTCCGGTGAACTTTTGTATTGGGAAAGTCATCTCCGGTGAACTTTTGTATGGGAAAAGTCATCTCCGGTGAACTTTTGTATTGGGAAAGTCATCTCCGGTAAACTTTTGTATGGGAAAAGTCATCTCCGGTGAACTTTTGTATTGGGAAAGTCATCTCCGGTGAACTTTTGTATTGGGAAAGTCATGCCCGGTGAACTTTTGTATTGGGAAAGTCATCTCCGGTGAACTTTTGTATTGGGAAAGTCATCTCCGGTGAACTTTTGTATGGGAAAAGTCATCTCCGGTGAACTTTTGTATTGGGAAAGTCATCTCCGGTGAACTTTTGTATTGGGAAAGTCATGCCCGGTGAACTTTTGTTTTGGGAAAGTCATGCCCGGTGAACTTTTGTATTGGGAAAGTCATCTCCGGTGAACTTTTGTATGGGAAAAGTCATCTCCGGTGAACTTTTGTATTGGGAAAGTCATCTCCGGTGAACTTTTGTATGGGAAAAGTCATCTCCGGTGAACTTTTGTATTGGGAAAGTCATCTCCGGTGAACTTTTGTATGGGAAAAGTCATCTCCGGTGAACTTTTGTATTGGGAAAGTCATCTCCGGTGAACTTTTGTATTGGGAAAGTCATCTCCGGTGAACTTTTGTATTGGAAAAGTCATCTCCGGTGAACTTTTGTATTGGGAAAGTCATCTCCGGTGAACTTTTGTATTGGGAAAGTCATCTCCGGTGAACTTTTGTATGGGAAAAGTCATCTCCGGTGAACTTTTGTATTGGGAAAGTCATCTCCGGTGAACTTTTGTTTTGGGAAAGTCATGCCCGGTGAACTTTTGTATTGGGAAAGTCATCTCCGGTGAACTTTTGTATTGGGAAAGTCATGCCCGGTGAACTTTTGTATTGGGAAAGTCATCTCCGGTGAACTTTTGTATTGGGAAAGACATCTCCGGTGAACTTTTGTATGGGAAAAGTCATCTCCGGTGAACTTTTGTATTGGGAAAGTCATCTCCGGTGAACTTTTGTATTGGGAAAGTCATGCCCGGTGAACTTTTGTTTTGGGAAAGTCATGCCCGGTGAACTTTTGTATTGGGAAAGTCATCTCCGGTGAACTTTTGTATGGGAAAAGTCATCTCCGGTGAACTTTTGTATTGGGAAAGTCATCTCCGGTGAACTTTTGTATGGGAAAAGTCATGTCCGGTGAACTTTTGTATTGGGAAAGTCATCTCCGGTGAACTTTTGTATGGGAAAAGTCATCTCCGGTGAACTTTTGTATTGGGAAAGTCATCTCCGGTGAACTTTTGTATTGGGAAAGTCATCTCCGGTGAACTTTTGTATTGGAAAAGTCATCTCCGGTGAACTTTTGTATTGGGAAAGTCATCTCCGGTGAACTTTTGTATTGGGAAAGTCATCTCCGGTGAACTTTTGTATGGGAAAATTCATCTCCGGTGAACTTTTGTATTGGGAAAGTCATGCCCGGTGAACTTTTATATTGGGAAAGTCATGCCCGGTGAACTTTTGTATTGGGAAAGTCATGCCCGGTGAACTTTTGTATTGGGAAAGTCATCTCCAGTGAACTTTTGTATTGGGAAAGTCATCTCCGGTGAACTTTTGTATGGGAAAAGTCATCTCCGGTGAACTTTTGTATGGGAAAAGTCATCTCCGGTGAACTTTTGTATTGGGAAAGTCATCTCCGGTGAACTTTTGTATTGGGAAAGTCATCTCCGGTGAACTTTTGTATTGGGAAAGTCATGCCCGGTGAACTTTTGTATTGGGAAAGTCATGCCCGGTGAACTTTTGTATGGAAAAGTCATCTCCGGTGAACTTTTGTATGGGAAAAGTCATCTCCGGTGAACTTTTGTATGGGAAAAGTCATCTCCGGTGAACTTTTGTATTGGGGAAGTCATCTCCGGTGAACTTTTGTATGGGAAAAGTCATCTCCGGTGAACTTTTGTATTGGGAAAGTCATGCCCGGTGAACTTTTGTATTGGGAAAGTCATCTCCGGTGAAATTTTGTGTGGGAAAAGTCATCTCCGGTGAACTTTTGTATGGGAAAAGTCATCTCCGGTGAACTTTTGTATTGGGAAAGTCATCTCCGGTGAACTTTTGTATGGGAAAAGTCATCTCCGGTGAACTTTTGTATGGGAAAAGTCATTTCCGGTGAACTTTTGTATGGGAAAAGTCATCTCCGGTGAACTTTTGTATTGGGAAAGTCATTGCCCGGTGAACTTTTGTATGGGAAAAGTCATCTCCGGTGAACTTTTGTATTGGGAAAGTCATGCCCGGTGAACTTTTGTATTGGGAAAGTCATCTCCGGTGAACTTTTGTATGGGAAAAGTCATCTCCGGTGAACTTTTGTATTGGGAAAGTCATGCCCGGTGAACTTTTGTATTGGGAAAGTCATCTCCGGTGAACTTTTGTATTGGGAAAGTCATCTCCGGTGAACTTTTGTATTGGGAAAGTCATCTCCGGTGAACTTTTGTATTGGGAAAGTCATGCCCGGTGAACTTTTGTATTGGGAAAGTCATCTCCGGTGAACTTTTGTATTGGGAAAGTCATCTCCGGTGAACTTTTGTATGGGAAAAGTCATCTCCGGTGAACTTTTGTATTGGGAAAGTCATCTCCGGTGAACTTTTATATTGGGAAAGTCGTGCCCGGTGAACTTTTGTATTGGGAAAGTCATCTCCGGTGAACTTTTGTATGGGAAAAGTCATCTCCGGTGAACTTTTGTATTGGGAAAGTCATCTCCGGTGAACTTTTGTATGGGAAAGTCATCTCCGGTGAACTTTTGTATGGGAAAAGTCATCTCCGGTGAACTTTTGTATGGGAAAAGTCATCTCCGGTGAACTTTTGTATTGGGAAAGTCATGCCCGGTGAACTTTTGTATTGGGAAAGTCATGCCCGGTGAACTTTTGTATGGGAAAAGTCATCTCCGGTGAACTTTTGTATGGGAAAAGTCATCTCCGGTGAACTTTTGTATGGGAAAAGTCATCTCCGGTGAACTTTTGTATTGGGAAAGTCATGCCCGGTGAACTTTTGTATTGGGAAAGTCATGCCCGGTGAACTTTTGTATGGGAAAGTCATCTCCGGTGAACTTTTGTATGGGAAAAGTCATCTCCGGTGAACTTTTGTATTGGGAAAGTCATCTCCGGTGAACTTTTGTATGGGAAAAGTCATGTCCGGTGAACTTTTGTATTGGGAAAGTCATCTCCGGTGAACTTTTGTATGGGAAAAGTCATCTCCGGTGAACTTTTGTATTGGGAAAGTCATCTCCGGTGAACTTTTGTATTGGGGAAAGTCATCTCCGGTGAACTTTTGTATTGGAAAAGTCATCTCCGGTGAACTTTTGTATTGGGAAAGTCATCTCCGGTGAACTTTTGTATTGGGAAAGTCATCTCCGGTGAACTTTTGTATGGGAAAATTCATCTCCGGTGAACTTTTGTATTGGGAAAGTCATGCCCGGTGAACTTTTATATTGGGAAAGTCATGCCCGGTGAACTTTTGTATTGGGAAAGTCATGCCCGGTGAACTTTTGTATTGGGAAAGTCATCTCCAGTGAACTTTTGTATTGGGAAAGTCATCTCCGGTGAACTTTTGTATGGGAAAAGTCATCTCCGGTGAACTTTTGTATGGGAAAAGTCATCTCCGGTGAACTTTTGTATTGGGAAAGTCATCTCCGGTGAACTTTTGTATTGGGAAAGTCATCTCCGGTGAACTTTTGTATTGGGAAAGTCATGCCCGGTGAACTTTTGTATTGGGAAAGTCATGCCCGGTGAACTTTTGTATGGAAAAGTCATCTCCGGTGAACTTTTGTATGGGAAAAGTCATCTCCGGTGAACTTTTGTATGGGAAAAGTCATCTCCGGTGAACTTTTGTATTGGGGAAGTCATCTCCGGTGAACTTTTGTATGGGAAAAGTCATCTCCGGTGAACTTTTGTATTGGGAAAGTCATGCCCGGTGAACTTTTGTATTGGGAAAGTCATCTCCGATGAAATTTTGTGTGGGAAAAGTCATCTCCGGTGAACTTTTGTATGGGAAAAGTCATCTCCGGTGAACTTTTGTATGGGAAAAGTCATCTCCGGTGAACTTTTGTATTGGGAAAGTCATGCCCGGTGAACTTTTGTATTGGGAAAGTCATCTCCGGTGAACTTTTGTATGGGAAAAGTCATCTCCGGTGAACTTTTGTATTGGGAAAGTCATGCCCGGTGAACTTTTGTATTGGGAAAGTCATCTCCGGTGAACTTTTGTATTGGGAAAGTCATCTCCGGTGAACTTTTGTATTGGGAAAGTCATCTCCGGTGAACTTTTGTATTGGGAAAGTCATGCCCGGTGAACTTTTGTATTGGGAAAGTCATCTCCGGTGAACTTTTGTATTGGGAAAGTCATCTCCGGTGAACTTTTGTATGGGAAAAGTCATCTCCGGTGAACTTTTGTATTGGGAAAGTCATCTCCGGTGAACTTTTGTATTGGGAAAGTCGTGCCCGGTGAACTTTTGTATTGGGAAAGTCATCTCCGGTGAACTTTTGTATGGGAAAAGTCATCTCCGGTGAACTTTTGTATTGGGAAAGTCATCTCCGGTGAACTTTTGTATGGGAAAGTCATCTCCGGTGAACTTTTGTATGGGAAAAGTCATCTCCGGTGAACTTTTGTATGGGAAAAGTCATCTCCGGTGAACTTTTGTATTGGGAAAGTCATGCCCGGTGAACTTTTGTATTGGGAAAGTCATGCCCGGTGAACTTTTGTATGGGAAAAGTCATCTCCGGTGAACTTTTGTATGGGAAAAGTCATCTCCGGTGAACTTTTGTATGGGAAAAGTCATCTCCGGTGAACTTTTGTATTGGGAAAGTCATGCCCGGTGAACTTTTGTATTGGGAAAGTCATGCCCGGTGAACTTTTGTATGGGAAAAGTCATCTCCGGTGAACTTTTATATTGGGAAAGTCATCTCCGGTGAACTTTTGTATTGGGAAAGTCATCTCCGGTGAACTTTTGTATTGGGAAAGTCATGCCCGGTGAACTTTTGTATTGGGAAAGTCATGCCCGGTGAACTTTTGTATGGGAAAAGTCATGCCCGGTGAACTTTTGTATGGGAAAAGTCATCTCCGGTGAACTTTTGTATGGGAAAAGTCATCTCCGGTGAACTTTTGTATTGGGAAAGTCATCTCCGGTGAACTTTTGTATGGGAAAAGTCATCTCCGGTGAACTTTTGTATTGGGAAAGTCATGCCCGGTGAACTTTTGTATTGGGAAAGTCATCTCCGGTGAACTTTTGTATGGGAAAAGTCATCTCCGGTGAACTTTTGTATTGGGAGAGTCATCTCCGGTGAACTTTTGTATGGGAAAAGTCATCTCCGGTGAACTTTTGTATTGGGAAAGTCATGCCCGGTGAACTTTTGTATTGGGAAAGTCATGCCCGGTGAACTTTTGTATTGGGAAAGTCATGCCCGGTGAACTTTTGTATGGGAAAAGTCATCTCCGGTGAACTTTTGTATGGGAAAAGTCACCTCCGGTGAACTTTTGTATGGGAAAAGTCATCTCCGGTGAACTTTTGTATTGGGAAAGTCATCTCCGGTGAACTTTTGTATGGGAAAAGTCATCTCCGGTGAACTTTTGTATTGGGAAAGTCATCTCCGGTGAACTTTTGTATTGGGAAAGTCATGCCCGGTGAACTTTTGTATTGGGAAAGTCATCTCCGGTGAACTTTTGTATTGGGAAAGTCATCTCCGGTGAACTTTTGTATTGGGAAAGTCATCTCCGGTGAACTTTTGTATGGGAAAAGTCATCTCCGGTGAACTTTTGTATTGGAAAAGTCATCTCCGGTGAACTTTTGTATTGGGAAAGTCATCTCCGGTGAACTTTTGTATGGGAAAAGTCATCTCCGGTGAACTTTTGTATGGGAAAAGTCATCTCCGGTGAACTTTTGTATTGGGAAAGTCATCTCAGGTGAACTTTTGTATGGGAAAAGTCATGCCCGGTGAACTTTTATATTGGGAAAGTCATCTCCGGTGAACTTTTGTATTGGGAAAGTCATGCCCGGTGAACTTTTGTATTGGGAAAGTCATCTCCGGTGAACTTTTGTATTGGGAAAGTCATGCCCGGTGAACTTTTGTATTGGGAAAGTCATGCCCGGTGAACTTTTGTATTGGGAAAGTCATCTCCGGTGAACTTTTGTATTGGGAAAGTCGTGCCCGGTGAACTTTTGTATTGGGAAAGTCATCTCCGGTGAACTTTTGTATGGGAAAAGTCATCTCCGGTGAACTTTTGTATTGGGAAAGTCATCTCCGGTGAACTTTTGTATGGGAAAGTCATCTCCGGTGAACTTTTGTATGGGAAAAGTCATCTCCGGTGAACTTTTGTATGGGAAAGGTCATCTCCGGTGAACTTTTGTATTGGGAAAGTCATCT
>NW_027412082.1:0-71516 GCF_047663935.1 Musca autumnalis
TATTATTTATTATTTATTATTTATTATTTATTATTTATTATTTATTATTTATTATTTATTATTTATTATTTATTATTTATTATTTATTATTTATTATTTATTATTTATTATTTATTATTTATTATTTATTATTTATTATTTATTATTTATTATTTATTATTTATTATTTATTATTTATTATTTATTATTTATTATTTATTATTATTATTATTTATTATTTATTATTTATTATTTATTATTTATTATTTATTATTTATTATTTATTATTTATTATTTATTATTTATTATTTATTATTTATTATTTATTATTTATTATTTATTATTTATTATTTATTATTTATTATTTATTATTATTATTTATTATTTATTATTTATTATTTATTATTTATTATTTATTATTTATTATTTATTATTTATTATTTATTATTTATTATTTATTATTTATTATTTATTATTTATTATTTATTATTTATTATTTATTATTTATTATTTATTATTTATTATTTATTATTTATTATTTATTATTTATTATTTATTATTTATTATTTATTATTTATTATTTATTATTTATTATTTATTATTTATTATTTATTATTTATTATTTATTATTTATTATTTATTATTTATTATTTATTATTTATTATTTATTATTTATTATTTATTATTTATTATTTATTATTTATTATTTATTATTTATTATTTATTATTTATTATTTATTATTTATTATTTATTATTATTATTTATTATTTATTATTTATTATTTATTATTTATTATTTATTATTTATTATTTATTATTTATTATTTATTATTTATTATTTATTATTTATTATTTATTATTTATTATTTATTATTTATTATTTATTATTTATTATTTATTATTTATTATTTATTATTTATTATTTATTATTTATTATTTATTATTTATTATTTATTATTTATTATTTATTATTTATTATTATTTATTATTTATTATTATTATTTATTATTTATTATTTATTATTTATTATTTATTATTTATTATTATTATTTATTATTTATTATTTATTATTTATTATTTATTATTTATTATTTATTATTTATTATTTATTATTTATTATTTATTATTTATTATTTATTATTTATTATTTATTATTTATTATTTATTATTTATTATTTATTATTTATTATTTATTATTTATTATTTATTATTTATTATTTATTATTTATTATTTATTATTTATTATTTATTATTTATTATTTATTATTTATTATTTTATTATTTATTATTTATTATTTATTATTTATTATTTATTATTTATTATTTATTATTTATTATTTATTATTTATTATTTATTATTTATTATTTATTATTTATTATTTATTATTTATTATTTATTATTTATTATTTATTATTTATTATTTATTATTTATTATTTATTATTTATTATTTATTATTTATTATTTATTATTTATTATTTATTATTTATTATTTATTATTTATTATTTATTATTTATTATTTATTATTTATTATTTATTATTTATTATTTATTATTTATTATTTATTATTTATTATTTATTATTTATTATTTATTATTTATTATTTATTATTTATTATTTATTATTTATTATTTATTATTTATTATTTATTATTTATTATTTATTATTTATTATTTATTATTTATTATTTATTATTTATTATTTATTATTTATTATTTATTTATTTATTATTTATTATTTATTATTTATTATTTATTATTTATTATTTATTATTTATTATTAATTATTTATTATTAATTATTTATTATTTATTATTTATTATTTATTATTTATTATTTATTATTTATTATTTATTATTTATTATTTATTATTTATTATTTTATTATTTATTATTTATTATTTATTATTTATTATTTATTATTTATTATTTATTATTTATTATTTATTATTTATTATTTATTATTTATTATTTATTATTTATTATTTATTATTTATTATTTATTATTTATTATTTATTATTTATTATTTATTATTTATTATTTATTATTTATTATTTATTATTTATTATATTATTATATTATTATTTATTATTTATTATTTATTATTTATTATTTATTATTTATTATTTATTATTTATTATTTATTATTTATTATTTATTATTTATTATTTATTATTTATTATTTATTATTTATTATTTATTATTTATTATTTATTATTTATTATTTATTATTTATTATTTATTATTTATTATTAATTATTAATTATTTATTATTTATTATTTATTATTTATTATTTATTATTTATTATTTATTATTTATTATTTATTATGTATTATTTATTATTTATTATTTATTATTTATTATTTATTATTTATTATTTATTTATTTATTATTTATTATTTATTATTTATTATTTATTATTTATTATTTATTATTTATTATTTATTATTTATTATTTATTATTTATTATTTATTATTTATTATTTATTATTTATTATTTATTATTTATTATTTATTATTTATTATTTATTATTTATTATTTATTATTTATTATTTATTATTTATTATTTATTATTTATTATTTATTATTTATTATTTATTATTTATTATTTATTATTTATTATTTATTATTTATTATTTATTATTTATTATTTATTATTTATTATTTATTATTTATTATTTATTATTTATTATTTATTATTTATTATTTATTATTTATTATTTATTATTTATTATTTATTATTTATTATTTATTATTTATTATTTATTATTTATTATTTATTATTTATTATTTATTATTTATTATTTATTATTTATTATTTATTATTTATTATTTATTATTTATTATTTATTATTTAATTATTTATTATTTATTATTTATTATTTATTTATTTATTATTTATTATTTATTATTTATTATTTATTATTTATTATTTATTATTTATTATTTATTATTTATTATTTATTATTTATTATTTATTATTTATTATTTATTATTTATTATTTATTATTTATTATTTATTATTTATTTATTTATTATTTATTATTTGTTATTTACTATTTATTATAATTTCCGGATTCCAGCGCCATCTCTCCATCCAAATGCAATTAATGCCAAATTTAGTATTTGCCGTACTTAAAAGTACGAATTTCAGAATTAACTCAATCCTACACTTCAAAAGTAGTTTGAATTCTGAATTTCAGTATTCCATCTCTATGCGTTCACTCACATCCAAATTGTACCAAATTTTAGTACTTTTCGTACCCATAAGTACGAATTTCCAAAACTATCTTAATCCTACACTCCATCAGTAACCTTAATTCGAAATTTCAGGATTCCAACTCTATCCGTTCACCCAAATATAAATTGTACCAAATTTAGTACATTTAGAAGTTTCCGTTCCACAAGTATGAATTTCCAAAACTTGCTCAATCCTACACCCCAATAGTAATCTTAAATCAAAATTTCAGGATTGCAGCTCCATCCGTTCAACTAAATTTAAATTGTACCAAATTTAGTACCATTTAGTACTTTCCGTACTCATAAGTACGAATTTCCAAGACTAACTCAATCCTACACTCCAAAATTAATTAAATTCCAAATTTCAGGATTCCAGCTCTATCCGTTCAGCCAAATCCAATTTATACCAAATTTAGTACTTTTCGTACCTATAAGTAAGAATTTCCAAAACTACCTCAATCCTTCACTCCATCAGTAATCTTAATTCCAAATTTCAGGTTCCATGTCTACCTAATCCAAATTGTACCAAATTTGGTACCATTTAGTACTCTTCGTACACATAAGTATGAATTTCCAAAACTACCCCCATTTTCAGCTCTATCCGTTCACACAAATCCAAATTGTACCACATTTAGTACCATTTAGTACTTCTCGTACACATAAGTACGAACTTCCAAAATCATTTTCTTAAATCAACACCACTTCCCAACCTTGATTCCCATACCAAATATGAAGATTGTAGCTATATCCGCTAAAAATATACAATTGGTACCAAATTTAGTAACTTTTCGTACACTAATAGGTCGAATTTCCAAAAACCCTTTGGTATATCTCTCAAACTCTCCATAAGTGACCCTCGTTCCAAATTTCAGAATTCTAGCTCTTCCCGTTTGCCTAATACAAAGGGTACCATATTTAGTGCCTTTTAGTACTTTTCGTACACTTCTAGGTCGAATTTCCAAAAACCCAGCCTTATCTCGCCCCTACACACCGACAGCAACCCACAGTCAGCTTTCTAGCTTCAGCGGTTTCGTCTGGGCGATAATATGCCAGTCACTCAGTAACTCATTCACTCACTAAGCTCTTTTATATATATAGATGTAAACACATTATCTCTCTCCTAAACACGTTCGTAATAAGAAAAAAATCATGGTAATTTTATAGTTTGCTTTATGATTATGCATGAATTATCATTTGTGTATTCAGATACATTTCGCAAAATATTAACCCTTTGGGGGTCCATGATAGGTAAATATCTTCTATAATATTGTCAGTATGAATTAGGTAGCTGAAACTGTAAGTTATTCGATTTAATAATAACTAAAAATAATAATAAATAAAAAAATTAAATAGGGATATATTGGGATTTATCTCGAATCAGCTGACCGTTGATGAATTAATTGAGCTATCACGACTTAAGGAGTTTTGTATTGACAAAGTTATATCTTGCGAAGTCCAGCCACATCCAACCAATATGCTTCGATCGTCGAAAACTCTTGGTATTTGTTGGAACGCTTTATCTGACGAATTCTATTTCCGTGTGGTAACTTTTCCAGAGTATTCCATATACACAAAACAAGTGGTCATCTCCCATATTTCCAAACTTTTTGATCCAGCAGGCTGGTTATCCCCAATCATCGTACTGGCGAAAAATATCATGCAACGGAGTTGGATGTACCATACTTATGGAATGCCACAATTTCGCCGGAATAGCTGCTTCTCCACTGGAACACTTTTTGGGGCAAACCAAATACCGAAAAGGACCTGTGGTGTGTGGACCAAATTGGTTGTCCCAGCCAGTGGAATCAGGAGTACTCAGATGTGGTAGAAAATTTCTCCTGTTTTCCAAAATCTCTACGGATTATCGTTTCTCTTTTAAACACACCCCAAATTTCGTTCTGTTTATCAAAGGGAAAAGTGAACAGTCAGCCTTATCGGCGGAGAGATCTCAATATTCGAGATCTTTTACCCATACAGGATGGTCAAAACATTAAGCACCGTTTTGAGAGAAATGCTGGAGCCAGCACATTCACCTTTGAAGAATTCCAGACTCTGTTTCAAAAATTTAGGCATATCTGAACCCCAGGCCGTTATCGCCAACATCTCAATGTCCAAGCGATGTAAGTGTCGTGACTCCCAGTCACTTTCTCATAGTGTCACTTTTATTGACTCCTTTAGAACCGGAATTAAATCACGCTCCTATATCTATCCACAACCGATGGCAGAGGCTAAAAGCTATACATCAACATTATTGTGCCAGGTTGAAAATGGATCTAAAGGAGCTTCAAAACAGGCATAAATTGGACATTGCCAAAGATATGCTTGTTGTTATCCGGGAGGAGAATTTTTCTCCTAATTGTTCCTAATAACTGCCACTAACAATCTAACACTCCATCCTTTAGTTCAACTATCTATTTCCTCTTAAGCGTTCTTTCCATATTCATTATATCTACTTACAGAAAATGCACTCCAAGATGACCCGCAGTTCCATGGTATCTAACTATAAGTTCGCATGCCAGCTTTGTAGAGACATTCACGCTTCCGAGACGCAAATACAATTGGTGCGTGTGAACTTAGAAGGTGAAACTATCTGTACTCTAACATTATGGTCGATTGCCGAGACAGCCAACAATATCGATGCGACCTTAAGGGTAAATAATATAATAAACACTATTACTCCAAAACAATCGCTCCCAGAGGCTATCAAAGCTAATTTCGAAAAGTTCATATTGGCCGAAAAGAATTCTACAAGGCTGCCTCGATCGATATCATTCTAGGCGTGTATGTCGTTTCCAAAATAATTCGCGATGGAGTTTTTGCCCGAACGGTCTTCCCACGGCCTATGTTCTAACTTAATTCTTCATGAATAATATAACAGGTCTGTCTGGTTACTTTCCCAGCAAAATTTGTCCAGCAAGAACTTTCTCAGAGAGTAAGGAGTTTTTATTCTCTTTTGGTAGAAAATTGTAAAAAGTAAACAGACACCTTCCCAGCAAAAACCAGCATGCAATCAGCTGACTTGCCAAAACAGAACTTTGTTCTCCAAAAAACAATGCCATTAGGCTTGCTGTTTCCACAATCAAAATCTTTTTAATTTTTACAAACATAAATCAACGAAAAATTAAAAACAGATTATTGATTATTTTCAAGAAGAAAAAGAAGAGTTGCTAGTGGTTGCTGGAAGAAATTTGTCCAGCAAGAATTTGCAAACCCTCAGTAAAAGAACTGTCAAAATGTCTCTCTCGAATCGCTCTCTTTTGCTAACTTTTGGTATTAACAGACGACTTCCACCTACAATTGGTACAAATTGTTAAAAAATTTAGGGTAACCAGACAGGCTTAATATTTAAACATTTTAAAAACCTATTAAATTAAAAAAAAAAACAATGTTGAATTTGCCTACCACTCACTATTTACCAACACATTAAAACCTAAGCTAGTATTCTATATTAATGCCATTGTATTGTAAAACACAAGCTTTCAAACTGACTAGTATCATTTCGTTTGCTTATTTTCAATATGAGCCCAAAGGTATTGATTGTTTTTTACAGGAAATACTGGAATGTTTACGTCAAAAATGTAATCCCCAAATTTTTTCCTTTTTTTATTACTAAAAATTCCCAATTTGGTTTTTATGTAAAAACAAAAGGTTAGTACTAAGGTAACCGCAATATCTTTCTGTTACTAACATAACTTTTGACAGCTACTTTTTTAGCAATATTGAAAAGAGTTACTTTCTCTCCTGCTTTTTCTGAAACATTACTTTTCACTTCGTCGTCATAGAATTTGCATTTATAGGTTTGGTAAGCAAACTGTTTGAAACCAAATAAAATCCCGAATTATAAAAAAGCTATTTCCATTGCTTGGCGTATTCATTGCATTTTATTCCGCTACGATTAAAATCAAGATTTAAAAAAAACACTATATTTTGTTTCGGCTTTCTTGGAATTCTTACTGCCTGTCTAAGTGTCTAGCAAATCTGCCACTGCGTTCCATACCCCCTCATTCCACGTGAACAAGAGGCTTTGTCATTTCTCAACCAATTTGCATAATACCAGCAATAATCACAATCAGCAGTAATATCTCTAAATCATCAATATCCACAATTGCAGTAAACCATGCTTAAGGCGGCGATTGAGTAACATTAAACTCCCATTATAAACCTCATATTGTCTTTGGTAGCATCAGCAGACAACCAAATCCATATCAAGGCATTTATTAACCGTATTTAATAAACGACAGAATTTAAACAACATGATAGTCTAATTTCTACATCTTATTCCGAGTTAATTTTGCGGCCAGTATTTCAATGGGTTCCATAATGGTCAACCACATGGATAAAAACTGCAAACCGTAGTATATATTGTTAAGTATGCGTATATTGATATTGCACATTCTAATACATTAAATATGCTTATAAACCCTTTTAAAATGATTAAACTAAATTACTATCTACTAATTTCTTTGAATCTGAATGATATCTCAATTTGTATGACATAGTTTATGCCATATAAACATACAGAGTGTGTACTATTAAAAAAATAACTAATGTTTCATTCTCGGTGCAAGGTGAATACAAGAAATTCTTCTTCATAGCATTCACGCAAAAACAAAACTAATATAATCATTTGCATAACAAAATTGTTTAAAAGCAACAGCAGCATACACGTCGAATGGAGGCCTTCAACACGATCGGGGTATGTTGGTATGTCTTGGTTTTTTTGGTTTTTATTATGCATTCATTCGTAAATTCCTTGTGTTGGTCAATGAGAATATGAAGAGATATTATTTATTATAAAGTGTTATATTTTCTCAAGTACTACTATATCATAACCCCCTTTTTGAATGGAGTGATCTTACATTCCCTCACTTTTATTCGTAATGTAAACACATAATCTCTCTCCCTAACAGGTTCGTAATATATAGTTTGATTTATAATTCTGCAAGAATTATCATTTGTGTAATAAATACCTAGCCTAAATACCCAACCTAATGCTGCCAACTTTAATTCAAATCAAAACAATTCAATGAGTGGTTACTCACAGCCTTTTGGGCCTTTAATTTGCAAAATTCTAATCCAAATCAACGACCCAAGTCCAATATGGTTCGGGATAATGGTAATTCAAATAAAATTCCCCATAGCAACACTCATTTTCCTAATACCATTGATAATATCCCAAATAACTGTGTGAATTGCTATTCAATTGGGGTTCCTAATATGCCGCCCAATTTCTACCCTCCACGTCCAAACTTCAACCCATTTCCTCATCCTCCTCCACCTGTAAAAGGCAGTACAAATGCCCTACATATGTATTCCGACATCAATAATAAATAAAGGGAATTTGAAATTCGAAGGCTCGTCATAAGATTTAAATATCGAAGAATTCCTATATAGAATCAAAATTCTACGAAAGGAAATGTTTAATGATGACTTCTCTGTTATCTGTAAAACTTTAAACACGCTACTTACGGGTAAAGCCCTCGAGTGGTATTGGCGATACCATAAGCAGGGACTTTTCCAAAGCCATCTGCAACCAATATAAGGATGTGAAATCTGCTTCTGATCTTTGTGAGGAATTTCGAAATTGAAAGCAAAAGCCAGGTGAGCAATATGACTAATTTGTTGATGCTTTGCAAACGATGGCAGACAAATTATCTAACCCTATGACAGAGGATGAGTTTATCGAAATTGTCTCCCGCAACCTAAGAGCTGATATTCGTCAGTACTTGTATGTATGTCAGTCTCTGTCGCATCTCAAAAAACTCGTGCAGATGCGCGAGAATCTTCTTAGCGACGAGTACGTCCAAAGAACACTCGTACCTCGCAACCAAACGCATAACTTCTTTCGAGGAAACTAGTTGCAAAAGTAGAGAAAGAAATGGTTGAAATTGGGTCTGATTTCTCGGCCAATGCTTTCAGTGTACCAGGTTCCAATTTCAAATGCTGGAACCGTGAAAACATCTGTCACTCCTGGCAGGACTTTCTCAAAAACAGAACAGTTTTCTGCTACGGTTGCGGTGCGAAACTGTCTATAAGCCACAGTGCCCCAAATGTTTGTTCTGCAATCAAAATGGTTCAAAAACATATAACAGATGTGACCCCAAAAGGACCGATCTAAAGGTTAGTTTTTCTTCAAAGCCTATCATTGGCAATTGGAAGCAATAATATCACTTTTCCCACGCGACTAACAGGGGCTCAGCAGAACCTTATTGATACAAAAGTCTATCGATGTATGTGACGCCAAACCCAGAGTTATCGCCAGCTGTAGAAATACTCATGTTCACCGAAATCGATTGATTGATTGATTGAGTTAGGTGTCATTGTTAAGCATGCGTATATTGATATTGCACATTCTGATACATTGCTTATAAATGCTTCTAAAAGTATTATTAAACTAAATAACTATATACTAATTTCTTTAAATCTGAATGATATCTAAACTTGTATGAATTAAATGGTATAATTTATGCCATATAAACATACAATTTGAGATATATTGTACCAGAGTGTGCACTATTAAAAAAATATCTAATGTACCTTTCTCGGTGCAAGATGAATACAAGAAATTCTTCCTCATAGCATTCACGCAAAAACAAAATTAATATAATCATATGTATAAAAAATTGCCCAAAACAAACCCAGCATACAAGTCGAATGGAGGCCTTCAACACGATCGGGGTATGTTGGTAAGTTTTTGATGTTATCATTAGGTTGGGCAACCAGGATATTGGAATGTATTTTGTGAATATTTTATTTTAAAAATTGGATACCTTTGAATTAGGATATGTTTCTGAATAAGGATATTTTAAGGGGAAAATTTGTTATGTAATAATATTTTATTTTGGCCTATAGAGGCTAAATTGTTACATTATGGATTAAATAAATAAAATAATCCAAATCAAGGACCCAAGTTCAATATGTTTTCGGATAATGGTAATTCAAATGGTAATTCATTTTCATAATACCATTGATAATACCCCAAATAAATGTGTGAATGGCTATTCAAATGGTATTCCTTATATGGCGCCCACTTTCTACCCTCCACGTCCAAACATCAACCCATTTCCTCATCCGCCTTCACCTGGATATGACAGTACAAATTAACTAGATAGGAATTCCGACAGGATAACATCAATAATAAATAACTGGAATTTGAAATTCGATGGCTCGTTATCGGGTTTATATATCGAAGAATTCCTATATAGACTCATAACAATAAGAAAGAGAATGTTCAATGATGACTTCTCTGTCATCTGTAAAAATTTAAACCCACTGCTTACGAGCAAAGCCCACGAATGCTATTGGCGATACCACAAGCAGATAAAAGCCATTGTTTGGGAGGACTTTTGCAAAGCCATTCGCAACCAATATAAGGATATGAAATCTGAGTTTGATCTTAGTGAGGAAATGCGAAATCGAAAGCAAAAGCAATGTGAGCAATACGACTCATTTTTTGATGCTTTGCAAACGATCGCAGACAAATTATCTAACCCTATGACAGAGGATGAGTTTATCGAAACTATCGCCCGCAACCTAAGAGCTGATATTCGTCAGGACTTGTTGACTTGTTCAAATGCTGGAACTATGACAACATCGGTCACTCCTGGCAGGACTGTCTCGAAACCAGAATAGTTTTCTGCTACGGTTGCGGCACGAAGAACTTCTATAAGCCGCAGTATCCCAAATGTTTGTCCCGCAGTCAAAATGGTTCATAAAAACTTCCGACAGATGGGACCCGATTTAAACGTTAGTTTTTCTTCAAAGCCTATTATTCCCAACCCCGACTTATGCACAACTAATCCTGATATGTCAAAACCCACACCCCCAAAATAACCATACTTCCAAGGCTTGCGAGATCGAACTCTACCTCCACAAAGGATGTTTTTCGGATATTGTATCGCGCAATGCGCTCATTGAGTTCGGACCAACTGTTGATGTTGCTTCCTACAAATTTGGGGTAGTAAAAGACTGCTCGACACCACCGTAAACACAACAAACGACATCAGATGTGAAATAAAAAAAGAATTGTATTAGCCAACAGATGCTACTTTGGCTTAAGTAAACACTTTAAAAACAAGGCCACAACTCGTCAAACAAAAATAACGCTTTACAGAACACTGACACAACCCGTGCTGATATATGGTTTCGAGCAAGTGGATAAGGCAGTGCTTGGCGTGTTTGAGAGAAAAATTCTTCCAAAGATCTACGGACCAATCTGCGTTAATGGGGAATATAGACGTCGCATGAACCACGAGCTCTATCAGCTATACAAAGACATCAGATAGATAAACGTATCAAGATGCAGCGATTGCGTTGGCTAGGCCATATCAATAGAATGAGCGATGATGAACCCGCCAAAGTGGGCCGCAAGGCTGTGCACGCAGAATTGGCAGGCCAAAGAATAGATGGCGCAAACAAGTGGATGAAAAGATGACAAGGCGCGGTATTCCAGAAAGCGAAGCAGTAAACAGATAGAATTGGAGACCTTTTCTTAGTCCGGTCTATGGAACAAATGCTCTGTAATGGGCCAGCTAAGTAGGTATTACGTTTCGAACTCTTTGGTAATCTTTTAGATCCAAATGATATTGTTTGTTTTAAAAATTGACCCAAGATCATAGTAAGCAATTGGAAGCAATAATATAACTTTTCCCTTCGCTTCGAGAAACAGGGGCTCGGCAGAACCTTATTGATAAAACACTCTATCGATGCAGGTGACGCCAAACCCATTAAACAGAGGTTCTAGCCTGTATCGCCAGTTGTAGAAAAACTCATGTTCAACGTAATCGATCGAATGATTGAGTTAGGCGTTATTGAGCCTTCGCCAAATAAATTCTGTTACGAAGAAAGACGTTCATCCGCTTTCAAACATAGAAGGTATATTTTCCCTGATTCCAAAAGCGAAAATTTTGTAAAAATCAGACCTTTGGCAAAGAGGTTTAGATGCATTTTTTACAAATAGGTCTAGATGAGCCATCCAAACAGTTTACTGCATTCACAGTCCCGGGTAGCTCACTCTACCAGTTTGTGGTTATGCGGGCCGTGTAATGCCCCACAATGACGGCAAATGGATGAACTCCTACCCCTTGATCTACTTTACACAGTCTTTGGATACCTTGACAATATGGTGATTGTATCCGAACATTTTTATACCCATATTGATATTCTAACCAGAATTGCAGCCCACTTTAGGAAAGCAAATCTCAGCCTAAATGTTTCCAAAAGTAAATTTGTGTTTGCAAAACAAATTATATGGCATACATTATAGGTGATGTATTACCGAAGTTGTCTTGACAAAATGCACAGCGGGCGATAGAGCTGTAATTCCTCACTTCGGTTTCAGTGCTAAATAACTCCAATTTCTCCAAGAAATTCTATATGCACAGTGTTGCTGGTGACTTTGGCGTTGTGCTCGTGCAACACCATGATGAGGGTAATGGAAAGCCTATAGCTTTCATGAGTAAAAAGCTAAAAACTTCGCAAAGGAACTACAGCGTTACGGAGCGCGAGTGTTTGGCTGCTCTGGAAGCTATAATAAAGTTTCGAAGTTCAAAATGTCCCTGATGTTCTTTCCCGAATTTCAAACGATGAAGTTCCTTCGTAGGAGTTAACAGAGCCAGGAGGGGATCTAGATTCGCCGGAATACAAAGACGAAGATTATTGTCGACTAAAGAGCCAGATAGGAAATGACCCCAGCAAGTACCCGGACATAAGAACGGTTGACAAATACGTTTATTATCGCACTGACACTATTTAGGAGAGGAGTCTCAGAAGCAGTACAGTTGGAAACTTTTGATTTCTTTCAGGTTCCGCCAGGAAACTATATCCAAGGCTCACGACCTTCATGTTACCGCTCGTGGAGGAATGGCAAAACCTGGTAAGCGACAACGGCAGCCAATTTCGTTCCAACCAATTAAATGCCTTTATAACAGAACTGGGAATCAAGCATGTATACACAGCCCTATTTAGCCCCAGGGTTAACCAGTCAATTATAGCAGGCGTTAGGGCTTATTAAAAAATGACCACAGGCAGTGGGACCAAAATCTTTCCGCCTTTAGCTGTGATCTTCGCAATGGTTTTCACCAGACAATAAACCGTTTTCGCGAGGTACGCTGCACGGTTTCGAGATGATAACTAACGGAACTAGCTATGAAATTCTGAGGAAGTTTATCGTTTTAGACGAACCTACAGCAACCATAAGCAAAGACGATAGCCTACAGCTTCTAAGAAAGGAGCTACGCAAGCACATTAAAGAGACTCATGAGAAATATTAACACTCCTACAATCTACGAATACAGAACTATAATGTGGTCTATCACAGAAATGTTGCAAAAAGCCGCATTGCTCATTTAATGCAAAGTTGTCTCCAGTTTTTATTTAAGCAAAAATTAAAGAAAAACTCGACAGTCAATATTATTTCCTATAGACATGGAAAGTAAACCACTTCGCACCTTCCTTGGTAAAGACATTCGTCTTTAGTGTCCTTTTCCGGCTAATTCCACTTCATAAAACTTGTGGAATTATCAGGTTTGTGGTGGACACTATGAGGGACACAGAACCACGTATTTTTGTTAAATTCATTCATACACAACATTATAAGCAATTGAATATGTTATGAGATTTTGACTTACACATGTTTCTTGTTACAACGGGAAACATTTTTTGATAAGTGCTGCACTGTTTTCAAAATTATAAGAGATTGCACTACAATCACTTTGATACTTTTTTATTCTTCGCAGAATCTTAAGAATTTTATATTCCCAATTTGCTTTGTCTTTCTGGGTGGCTTTCTGTAAACGGCAGAACTTTTAGATTTCTTGTTTTGATTATAATTATATGTCATTCGAGAGACTCTTCAGGGTTGCCCCACATGAGATCTAAATAATGTACACATACAATAATAAAGTTGCAGTATCAGAACACGATAAATAAAGCGAATTTATATAATGTGTTGTTCCAACAGCGAATTGTTAATTGTTATTCACAAGTTTTGCTGACAATTTGTTATTTGTATTAAAAATTATATATTTAATAAAAAACGAACAAAAAAAAACACATATACACATGAACATAATTCCGATAAATACCGGCTGTAACCCAAATGATGGCAAGGCACTGGCCAGAATTTTGACAATTCTTTGTTTACACAATCTTCTATACGATAGGAAGTTCAATATTCCGCTATTCAATTCAATATCTTTTTTTCTGGAACTTTTCCTGGAGAACATAACAAATTTTAGGAAATAAAATCTTTGTAAACTTATGACATCAAATTGATAAAAGATATTTCGAATAAACAAACAAAATCTCGTTGCTTATCCAAGAACAAAAGTCTTGATATTAACAAGTGAACTTCGTTAAGTATGTAATATTTTCCACACCTAAAAAATCAGGAAATACCTTTCATCATATTTGCCACCTAATCATCGGGAGTGCCTGTGACATTGGAATAGTGGAGAACACCCATATTTGTAGTCTACTCACAGGTTAGGCTCAAACCTAACCTTTAATTACTGGCGAAGTCTGCTAACTAAACTTAACTAAAACTACATTAAAACCAGTTAATCTACATATCCTGCCCACCGGGTAGTCACGATTCCATTTCTAGGCCAGAATTTCCCAGAAAACCCATCTAACAAACAACTTTGTAGAATTCAACCAAAGCCATTATGCTTTTCGAAAGAAACTTGTAAATAGCCGTTTTGATCGCCTTTCCAGCCATACACATATCTGGACTGTCATCCATAACCTCGGGACTCACATGTTTCTTTATGCACAATCCTCATAACAGTCTCATATAATTTTTACACCTGTGCATTTTTCGATGACGTAATTGTGACAAATCAGTGGCTTTGTTATTTCTTAACTAATTTGCATAATAGCAGCAATAATCACAACCAGCAGTAAAATCCCTAAATCATTAAAATCCACAATTACAGTAAACCATGCTTAAGGCGGCGATTGAGTAACATCAAACTACCATTATAAACCTCCCATTGTCTATTATAGCATCATCAGACGACTAAATCCATATCAAGGCTTTTATTAACCGTATTTAATAGACGACAGAATTTCAATAACATGGTAATCTAATTTCTACATTATTATATTGCTAAGTATGCGTATAGTGAAATTGCATATTCCGATACATTAAATATGCTTATTTATAAATCCTTTTACAATTATTATTAAACTAACTTATTATCTGCTAATTTCTTTAAATCTGAATGATATCTAAACTGAAATGACATAATTTATGCCATATAAAACACTATTAAACTAATGTTTCTTTCTCGGTGTAAGATCAATATAAGAAATTATTCCTCATAGCACTCACGCAAAAATAAAACTAATATAATCGTATGCATAAAAAAATTGCCCAAAAACAAGCAGCAGCACATATGTCGAATGGAGGCCTTTAATACGATCGAGGTAAGTTTTGGTGTTTTTTGTTTTTATTATACATTCATTATATGTAGGGTGCCACCGTGGTGCAATGGTATGTGTTGAATTTAGCGCTTTTCATATATTATATTCATATGGCAACTACATAAATTAATGACATTATCTTAAAGATAATTTTTAGAAAATTGCATATTTTCAACCTTTCCATTTCCGTCTTTAAAAGCTTCCCTTTTATCGTTTGGCTGTCAGCAGGGTAACATTGAAGTCTCCCACATAATTAAATAATTATAAATAAAACTCTTTGTGAATTATATCTCAACTTGTTTTATTGTCCAAGGTTCACTGCAAATAATGCATTAATTCTGCTTCCGAAAATCTACAAACTAAATTCACATGGAAGAAATTCTACCAGAGGAGGCAGAATATAATTCGTCCGATTCTCTTAAAATGGCTGAAACAAAAGTTTATCAACTCCATCGGTTCAATGGGCAAAACTATCAATTGTGGAAACGGCAGATGAAAGTTTATATGACGGAGAATAAGCTGAAGCCATACAGTGTGGGCACAGTTCTGAAACCAGCAACAAATAGTCAAGCATGGGAAGAGAAGATACTGAGGCTCGAGCATTTATTATGTTAAGATTAGAATTAAAGCAACTTAAGTACTTAACTGATTGTACAACAGCAGCTCAAATGTGGTGCAGGTTAAAAACAATTCATGCCGAAAAGAGTGAACAGTCCGCACAAGTGTTGTTGGAAAAATTTATTAATTTGAAAATGGATGAGGACGACAATGTAATAAATTTCATTGCCACCATTACGTCGCTGACCAAAACATCGATAAATTAACAGACCAACGAAGAACGATTGCTAAATTTACGATCCACCGAAATTAGTGAAAGCAAAACAGATAAAACAGCATTTGCGGTGAGTAAACAGCAACGGAACGGTAAATCCAGTGTGCAGTTCAGGAAGAGGAGTGGAAAGTGTAACTACTGTCATAAACCATGTCATTGGGCAAGAGAGTGTTTTAAAAGACAAAGGAACCAACAAATCAAAATGACAAATCAACACAACCCTTTGTCTCTTACTACGGAGGACGGTTGGAATCAAAACAAAACAGACCATAACGAGAGAGCGCATTTGTTTGCAGTGCATTCAAATAACTCAGAGCACAAATATCGTAATATTTTCTAAGCAGATTCGGGTGCCACCGACCACATGTCATTTAAGAGGGAGCTGTTGAAAATGTTTAAGGAATTTAATAAAGGCGATTGTCAGGTTAAAGTTGGTGATGGGCGAAGGCTGAGTGGTACAGGTGTTAGAGACATAGAAGTAAGGGTTCCAAACAGCAGAGTGGTGCACACAATAAAGAGCGTGCTACTAGTTCCAGAATTGGATAGAAATTTAATATCTGTTTGTAAGTGTGCGGAAAAAGGTATGAAGATCGTGTTTGAAGAAGGTGCTGAAAAGGTTAGATTCATGAAAGGAGACGAAGTGATTGTGGTTGGTACGAGCAACGATAACTTATACAAAATGAATTTAGTTCCTGTTGCCAACACTGAGCACTACGCAGCAAATTCAATAACCATTTAACATGAACGTCTTGGTCATGTCAACTACAAAACAAAAAGACAACATTGGACATGCAGATCGAAAATATTCCAGGTGAAATACCATTTTGTGAAGGGGTGTGCCTATGGTAAACGGCATCGTGAGAGTTTTCCAAAGAAGGGGGCAAATCGATCAAAAGTACCAGGTGAAGTTTTTCATGCAGATCTATGTGGTAAAATGAGTGTACCTTCAAATGGGAAATCTAATTATTTCCTATTATTAAAAGACGATTATTCCAGAGATTGCTTTGTATATTTCCTTAAAAATAAAACAGAAGAAACCTTCAGTTGGTCACCTCAAAATATTTGGCAGCGACGCATATGTACACGTACCAAAAGAGCAGAGAATGAAGTGGGAACGAAACTCTTTCAAAGGAATGATGGTAGGTTACAATGATAAGAGTAAGGCATATCGAATTTTCGATCCAACAAACGGAAACATTTTGATAAGAAGAGACGTCAAAATAAACGAAACAAAAGATGAGGCTAATAAAGTGGTGGAAATAAAGGAGTGCAAAATAAACAAAACAAAGAAGAAAATAACAAAAATAAACAAATAAATTCTGCCTCCCCAATAAAACGCAGCCCAAACAACACCAGAAGTGGAGCTAAAAATAAAATAACAAATACAATTAGCGGCGATAGTGAATTGTGTATTGCAGAATTGGAGCCAACATCATTAGAAGAAATATTAAACAGTGCGGATTGTCACAAGTGGATGGAAGATATTGACGAGAAAATTACGGCGTTAAATAAAAACGAAAAATGGACTTTAGTGGAGAGAACAAAAGAAATGAATGTTTTCTTCAATCAGTGTTTAAACTTAAGTACACATCAAGTGGAGAAATTGAAAAATACAAAGCAGGATTGGTGGTTCGTAGATGGTTCCAAAAGGCAGGCGTAGATTACAACGAAGTGTACTCTCCAGTGGTTAGATACTAGTCAGTAAGTGTTATACTGAGTATTGCTGCAGCGGAAAATATGAGTATTTTGCAGTTTGATGCAAAGACGGCCTTTTTGCACGGAATAATAGAAGAAAATATGTTTATGGAGCAGCCGTTTGGTTTCGAGAAAGATGATCGGGTGTGTCGTTTAAGAAATAGTTTGTATGGTTTGAAGCAGGCATCTCATCAGTGGAACAAGCGAATTCTGGGGTTTCTTGTGAAATTTGGATTCAAACAGTCAACAGCTGACTTGTGTGTTTTTCTTTATACAAAGAATGCCGATAAGGTGTACTTGGCGCTTTATGTGGACGACGGACTGATCTGTGGAAATAGTGAGCCAGGTATTGACAAACATCTGCGAGCCTTACACACAGAATTTGAAATCACATATAAAGAAGCAGAGTTTTTCGCTGGTATACAAATTAATATTGATCAAACTAACAAGAAAAGGACGGAGGAAAGGGACGGACAACTTGGACATAACTTTTAATGTCGGCAGTGGAAATAAGAAGGTAATTATGTATTGTGATTCAGATTTTGCCGGTGATCTCGATATACGACGAAGTACTACAGTATGGATGGCTTTTATAAATTATGGACCAGTGGCATGGAGTTGTAAAAAGCAAACAGTAACGGCAACATCTACGACAAAAGCAGTGTTTATTTCATTGTGTGCAGCAGCAAAAGCAGTCAAATGGTTATGAAAATTAACAGCAGATATCAATGCAAGTCAAACAGGCCCAAAACAAATACAGTGTGACACATTGATGTGAGATTTTTTTTATACCTGCGATCTTCAACGAGAAGGCGATGTTGATGTCCAGTATGTAGAAACAGGCAAACAATTAGCTGACATATTTACAAAGCCATTGTCTAAAGACAAATTTAACCACTTTATTAACTAAATGAACATGAACAAACAATAATTAAGAACATGAATTAAAAATAGTATTATAATATTGTATAGTTTATATAATTTATTAAAGCGAGAGGGAGTGTTGAATTTATCGCTTTTCATAAATTATATTCATATGGCAACTACATATATTAATGACATTATCTTAAATATAATTTTTAGAAAATTGCATATTGTCAACCTTTGCTTTTCCGCCTTTAAAAAACTTCCCTTTTATCGTTTGGCTGTGAGCATGGTAATATTGAAATCTCTTACATAATTAAATAATTATAAATAAAACTTCTTTTGAATTATAACTCAACTTGTTTTATTATCCAAGGTTTACTGCAAATATTACATTAATTCTGCAACAGTATGCAGACCCGCCTTGAACTCTGAAGGTCGTGGGTTCGATTTCCCGGCCAATCAACATCAAACACTTTTCAACGGTGGTAAAATACCCCCCAGTAATGTTGGCGACATTTTCTGAGTATTTCAGCCTTGTACAACTTCTCTATAAGTGGTGTCTTAGACACGCCGTTCGGACTCGGCAATAAACAGTAGGTCCCATATCATTGATCTAATATGAATCGGGGTGCACTCATTGATATGAGAGAAGTCTCCTCTATACCGCCTGGGATGTTTGTGGAACAATAATATACATTCATTCATAAATCCCCTGTGTTGATCAATCAGAATATGAAGAGAGATTATTTGTTACAAAGTGTTCTACTTTCTCAAGTACTACTGTATCATACCCCCTTTTTTAAAGGACTGATCTTACCTCCCCTTACTTTTATTCGTAATGTAAACGTATAATCTCTCTCCCTAGTATGCTCGTAATAAGAAAAAAAAATCACTGTATTTTTATATTTTACTTTATGATTCTCCAAGAATTATCTATCATGTGTGTAATCAGATACATTTCCAAAAATATTAACCCTTTGGAGGTTCATGATAGGGGTTTGTTAACAAGACAGTTTATTTGGTCCATTTTTTGTAAGCCACAACGGAGTCTATATTATTTCTGTAAGACGAAAATGGATTGTACAGAGAAGGACAAGAACCCCGTCAAATCAATGTTCCACAAACATCCCATAAGGGACAAGAGAGACTTCTCCCTCTTCGTTATTGCTTTGAAAAATTCTAATTGTAGCCCTTCCCATTTTAACTGAGAAGTCGCAAATAAATTTTGTAAAAATTAAATTCCCATCACTCTTATTTCTTGTCGAACTCAGTATATGTAGATTAGCCCATATACCTTAACGTGACTGCAACAAGAACATATGTTCTCTAGATTCACTATAAATTTATACTGAAACTGGATCAGTGAGTGTAGCATATCAATGTCCTACAGCAGACTTACCTTCAGAAGAGTAACTTGAATTTAATATATTATAGGATGGTGGGTATATTATGTGTGTCACTCCCCTTGTAATACATCGAAATATTCGTCAGAGGCCATATAAACTATCATTTATTCTCGACCAGCATAAAATTATTTAGCTATTTGGTATGCGTATTGCGCCCATGATACCGGTTTGGTTGTTTGTGTATATTTAGTACATGTTTACTTACACTGGGTATATTATCGTTGGTACATATACCATCTTGTAGTAGCTTGTCACGTATTTCCCATGCAAATATACTGGGGCACTCTACTTTATACTGCGCAATTTTAGAAACAACTTCAGATGTTGCAACCCTCGGCTTGGAACCCCCGATTGCTCGTGGGCGTATGCTACCAGTCTCATAATATCTAAATTAAATGATACATACACATTTATTTACCGCTATATAAAACTAATTCATACATACTTTTTTTCTGAAATATTATCTAGAACAGCTAAAAAGGTGGTAATTTCCGACGCCACAAATAATTTCATTAATTTGTAGTTTACCTCTAGGCGCATTTATTTTATAGTAGACCACTAAATAATGGAAAGAGAATAAAATTTGCTATCTTTCGTTCCAGCAGATATCGTTGTTTGTGTCTTTGCTATTGTCTGCTTAATATTTTTTCTGTTCCAAAACCTGTAAGAATTTATTACGTTTGAATTTTGTGACATGAAACATGTATTAAGGGAAAAAGTAAAGATTTCAACAGCATCAAATTCTTGCACTTTTTGGAACAGAGCTATTGGTTGCTATAAAGATCAAGTAAGCAGTAAAAACCAAACAACCCTGTAGTGCGATTCTGTAACTTTTTTTAATAACGAACCGACATCGTTAGTTAACGAAAATATTCGGTTGAGTTAACGAATGTGCTATTCTGTAACTTTATGTTACCGATTGTATAAATCGGTAGCACATACCGACGAATATCGATAGAAAGACAAATTGTCAAAATTATATTTTAATATTTTTTATTGTATTTTTATGTTGAAAATGTTATTTCTTCGCAACTACAGAAGACAAAACGCGTAAGGAAGAAAACATATCTCTTTTTGGAAGTAAGTTGCCTACAATGGGTGTTTGCAAGTATCCCAACAATGCGTTTCCCAAGGGTAACTTCAACGTCAAGTTTGTATATAAGTACTTCTAGGAGATAAATGAACAGTACAAACATATCATAGATTTTGGTGTTTTTTCTAGAATATTTTGCATTAATCTCCACGTAAAGGGACCACAACGCAAAATATAGAATATCTCCGATTTATGTGTTTTAAGTGGACAGGAACTTGTCTTGCGGCCCAAAAAATTTGCCTGCAGTCTCAGGAAGTATACACCGTCTGCGTTGCAGTGAAAGAAGATGCATTATATGTATATGTTTAATAGATGTATGTAATCAGAATCATTGTTCAAAAGGTCATGTGCGTGTGATATAAAAATATAAATGTAGTATCCTATATGTATGTATTTAAAGCGCTGTTTTATTTAATCTTTTCTAATTACAAAGGTAGGGTCATATTTTGGATTGTGGCGCTTTGAAAGCAAATTCTGAATAGCGCAATAAAAAGAAGAACTAGATGAAGATTGAGGTTTAAAATATAACATGACTTAAGCCTGTCCCTTCAGTGATTTTCGAGGATCCACGTTATCGTCATTTGAGTTTATATATTCAGATCTTGATCTCACGCCCACATGAAACAGAATTTCTCATAGTGGAGAGTATGAAATATTCGGAAATCCGAACTTATACGCCATTCTTATTGTTAGTGATGCTGAGTTTAAATCTATAAGACTACCACAGAACAAAGTAGGTTATAAGAACACTATACACGTTTTGGCCTCAATACGGCATTAAAGCCAACGAAAGTCTCCTAGAAAGATTGTGTTAAGCGCAGTGGTATCGGTCTTATATAAAAGTGCCACACTTGAGTTATTTTAAAACTTTAGCTAACGTTTTCCCTCTTTAAAAAAAAGACAAATATTAGCGTAGCCTTGATATGTATTGTAAAATGGGCTTCGGCAGAACCGATTTAATTGATGCTACATAAAGACCTTCCAAGACCGTCGAAGATCAAAAATTTCCCTTTGACGATCTTTATGTAGCTTCAATAAAATCGGCACTGGAGAAAAAGCAACAGTGGCGGAGCTGCCCATGTATCCTACATAGTTAACCCTTATGTTAATGACTTAAGAAGATTTTTTCTCAATAAGGCGGAATTTACCTTGTGTACACTCCTCATTAACATAACATATGCTCATATAAAAACGCGGTTTTTAAAAGAAATCAGCAAAATATTGCAATAATGTACTGTCGTTAAGACTTAACAACAACTTTTTTTTTTGTTGTTAACTTAACTATAATTTTCGGTAATTAACGACAAAATTTACCGACAAAAATTGTTAAAATTGGTATACAGAATAGCACTTACCGAAAATTATCGTTAACTACCGACATTCGTCGTTAATTCTGTCGTTAAGGAGTTACAGAATCGCACTACTGGTCTACGTCTCTAAAATAATTTTGTTAAAATCCAGATAGACAAAAAATTATTACAAACGATGAATTTGTAACAATTTAGATTTTCAATTTAAAACCGGCCTGCCCATTCATATACAAATATATTTTGTTATTGTTTTGATAGTTTCCTATCATAACGTTCAGACTGAATTTATAAAAATTACAACAATTAATTTGTATAAACAATTAGTAGTGTTGGGCAATCTCGTTCATTGAGCGGATCGATCTTTTTCATTCCGTTCACGAAAAGATCCGGGTCTTTCGCTTCGTTTGTTGACTCTTTTTCATTCAATAAAACATTTAGTCCATAATTCTCTTTCAAAAATCGTTCTTGGTTCCTCTTCCCTACATTGATTGTTTTGTGTGTGTCAGTTTGTGATGCTTGCGTTAACGCAGCTTGTGTGAGTTTGTGTGCAAAAAATTGTAGTGGTGTTCTGAACGTGGTGGTGGTGATTTTTAATATGAACGAAAGAAGCAAAAAGAACCAGAGAAGCTAAAATAACGAGATGAACGATATATAGTGAACGATATCAGCTAACTGAACCATTGATTGTATGTGTGATAATTTGTGATGCTTACGCTAACGCAGCGTGTGTGAGTTTGTGTGCATAAAAACGGAGTTGGTTTTCTGAACGTGGTGGTGGTTTTGAATATGAACGAAAGAAGCTAAAAGAACGAGATGAACGATATGATTTACTGAACGATATGAACTAACTGAATCATTGATTGTTTTGTGTGTGTGCAAATTTGTGATGCTTGCGTTAACGCAGCTTGTGTAAGTAGATTTTGTGTGTAAAATTAATTATGGTGGTTCTGCTGCTGTAAGTAGCAATGTCTTGGCAATCAGGGATCTAAATGAACGACATAAACCAATGTGCTGTATACGGATCCGTTCGTTCTTTTCACGGAATCGTTCATTGGAACCGGTTAGATCATGAACGACACAACTCTAACAATTAGACGAGTACGGTAATAATTAGCATACACAATCAATATTTTCAAGAGAATCCAGTTCCGTTCATTCTCCAGTTGCTACATTGTGCTGGATTGTGCTTTGTAATAGAAACATTTTGTGTATTGAAAAATTTCCTTTAAAAAACTAATGCTCTTCTTTTAATTGTGTGTGTGAGCAAATTGGCACAAACCGACAACACCTGGGCGCCATACGGGCTCCTTTGATTTAAAATTAAAACAATAATTCTTTCAATAATGTTGGGTTTTTTTAACATATGAGTTGCGGCTTGAGACAACATCAGGGTAATAAATTCAGAAATCGGCCAAAAATTACAACGACGACTAAAAACTGTATGGACCTTATAATTTTTTTGATAACTGAATGTATGCAAATAAATGATGCAAGTAAATGAAAGTCCAATAAAATAGTGGATATTTCCGCGACTTATTCGCAACTAATAATTTTTATGACTTTTATAGTTTATGAAGATGTAGAGTCATAACATTTCGTCACTAATTGGGAGAATACGCTATATAATTAATGAAATCATTAATAGACCCCAAACCAGAGTCAGAGGGTTAGTTTTGTAAATGAAAACGATTTTGGAGTATGTATGTTACGTGAAAAAGTCAGAAAACTATTCCATAACAACAAGTATTCATCACGAAGAGGCATTTGCTCTCTTCGCAAAATATAGATAAAAGAATCAGATTTGCTACGGAGAAGATTTTAAGCAGGTTAGGAAAAAAATATTTCTCTCCCCGCAAAATATAGAGAAAGGAAACAGAGAAGATTTCAAGCCCTTAAAGTACCTTGATGATGTTATATTTTCTGATGAGACGAAAATTATGTTGTACTATTACGTGGGATCCAAAGGGTATGACACAAACCTCTCGCGGCACTCGAAAATAAAAATTTCACATATACTGTAAATTATGGGATAGCCATAGACAAACGAGTTGTATAGACAAAGGATTACTCATGTTATGTTTTGTTTTTATTTGTTATCGAAGAAACATTGGGCATACATAATTATTTACAATGTTTTGAGTTTCTGTCATATAGGTATTTCAACAAATAATCTTATTAATATTACTTATAAAAATACGTAGGAAAAAGATAGTAAAAACATATGATTTAATATCACAAACAAAAATTTAAGATGCTTTAAAACAACATATAATGCTTACTTTATTTAATGAAATATAGTTGAGATAATATGATGTTACATCCAGCTTCTGAGGAGGGCGTGATTTGATCTTCTGCATTTCTCTTTAAATGACAGCGCTATATCGGTTATATGAGTTTGAATCGTTTTGATTTTGGCTTTTCTATGCAATGTAACTGTTGGATATCTCGTAGAAAGATTGTAAATGATTTCTAAATATTAAATATTAATTTCTGGCACATTCGTGCCAAATTTGACAAGCGTAAGTTAAAATTGGTCTAATACACATTTTGTATAATAGTAATTTATTTTTAACATTTAGTTTTGATCTCCAATTTTGAATCGGAAACAAAGCTCGACCGCATCTTATTGCTTTAAGAGCCACACTACCCAAATGTTTTTTCAATGTAAATTGCTGGTCTAGGGTTATACCTAGATACTTTATAGATTTTGAGAATTTTATTTCATTACCTTTTATTTTAAGTTTTTTTTGAAGGGATTCGCTTGGGAGACTTATTGAAAGGAAACAGTATAGCTTTCGATTATTCCTCATTAATTTCTATCTTCCATTTTTTAAAGTATTTTGAGGCAGACACTAAAGCCTTTTGAAGTTTGCCCGCAATTGAATATTAAAATTTTTCCGTGGCCTATTATGGAAATCAGTTTCGTGAGATATATTGGAATATTCATTTTGTGTAATTTAAAAAGAAGACCTTTGTGTCAGATGGAGTCGAAAGCTTTTTCTGCGTCGAGGAGGAAAACGCTCATAGAGTATTTTCGAGATTTATTATTTTTGTCATTGGTTGCAATCGGTATAAATTTTGTAATAAACTTTTTAAATTTTACGATTTCTGTTACTTTACAGTACACCACATCCTCGGCCATAACCTTACACTCAATAATGACAGGTTAAATGTTTATAACCATTCTATGTTTTGTTTTTTTTTTCTTGCTTTAGCACAATCATTGGTTTGCTTGAATAAATCAATCTGCGTGGTAGTTCTTTCTCATCAACTCACCCAACAGTGAACAACGATAAATCAATTCACTTTGCCAAACTTAAAAAAATTCTTAAAAGTGTTTCATAATAGTCATTCAATTATAAAACGACCAAAAGTATTAAATTTTTAACCAAAAAAATCCGTCTACCCTCTCAAATTTCCTGAGGTAAATATTTAAAATTGTCAGTGTGAAAATTCCAGTGAGTTCTACAGAGATTTTCATTTTATTGGCAGAAAGTGATGTCTTCCTCAATACACGGCACACGTGATATTTAAATTATCTTCCTCGCACCCAAAATTTCCATACGCGAAGAAATGCGGGTTAAAATCTACTAGAAGTGACAAAAGATAAGAGCCAGGTAAACTATTATTAACCATTATTCATGTGAATATGCTCCTTACAGTATCGTGTCTTCCCGCAGGTTACATAACCTCTCCACATCAAGTTGGAGGCTCCCACGGAGTCTCCCGCTACCCATCCACAAATTATATCAAAACGGCCTTCCTATATATTCCGAACTAAATTTTGCCACAAATTTGTTCATTAGAATCAACATACTGTACAACTGCACTCGAAATTTCGTTCACCTCGACAATTAAATCGATTGAATTTACGCCAGTTACATCTAAAAGCAGTTGACCCTAATTTGAGTTACAGTGGTTAAGACTCGCCTGAAGTGAAGATTCCCAATAGAACAAACCTTACAACTATCATACTATTTTGCTGAATATCCATCCAAAATTTCCATGCCATTGACTTATCGAGAATTAGCAGGAAAAAAAATAAGCATATCCATCAAACAGTTCCCCAGTAGATAGCCTGTCAGCCTTAAATCAGCTCCAGCGGAAATTTTATTACCCAAAATTACTGAATCCCTACTACCAGTCAAGTAGTGTCATGGCTTAATTTGGACTACGAAAATACGCAACGACACCTATATTTAATCCATTGAAAAATTGGAATAAATTTATTAATTTTTAATACTCAAAAAATTATACGAAAGGAAAAATTTCACAACACAATCTTGCAAATTTGTGCAAATATTTGCAAACGCTGTAATTGTTACAACCAACAAGTATTTTATCATAAGTTTGCAAACATCATCAACAAACAAGCAAAGTAAAAATAATAATTGTCTCTCATTCCCGCATAGCAACAGCGAAAATCAGACCAATCAAGGAAGAGGCCTCATCCAGTGATACTATGGTTTGGTGAGTGTTTGAAAAAATGTGTGTATCTTAATATGGTAATTTTTATTCTTGCTTTGCTATACCTTTACCAAGTCATAAATTACGTAATCAATATGTTTGTTGTTTGTTTCAAACCTTCTTGATCACCGACAGCTAGACTCAATTGTCACAGCTGTTGTTTTTTGTTTTTGTTTCTCTTACTGCAACTATCAATGATTGTTTTCTTTGCTAATTATAAGTACATTTGTAAGCATTAACGTCATTATGATGTTACCCCCTAGATTAGCAATTTGTTGAATAGAATGAAGTATATCTTCAAAATTCTTATTTGAAATCATTTATAGTTTGTTTTTTTTTTTTTTTTTTGTAATGAATATTCTGTAATAAATGCTGAACTCGCAATGAGTAACTAAATCTTATAACTTTTCTTACAAGGGTAGTAAAAAAAGCGGCTTAGGCGTCGTTGTTTGGATTTTAGTTAACATTCGGTGCATATCTAAAATCATAGGTTAGGTGGGTATTGAAGCACCAATCCCCTAACACCTGGTAGGGTGTATTCTTGATTGATATTTTTTTCTCTCCTGTATTATTGACCTCATGTGGGGTTTAAATTCATCATCTTTTGTTGGTCAACTCATAGTTTGTCATGTAGTAGTTTATTTCTAGGGAGTTAAAATAAATGTATTCCTGGGTGAACCAAAATAAAGTGGAGTTGGGTGAGCAAGAACCACCCCAAACCGGTTGAGAGCTAGCCAATTCAATGGCTCTCGCATGCTCCTCGCCTCACAAGTAGTCATTTCTACCTTATGTTATTTTAATCATCCAAATGGTTCATTACAGAAATTGGCGCCCATGCGTGAGGCCTATGAGATTTTAGCTTTCTGTAGTTCTTATCTTCTTAACCTTGCTAAAAAATCCATGTTAAATATTAGATTTCTTACCATACAATGGATGAAAATTTATTTTATCGGTTTCTTTTGATCTTTGCATGGATAAATTCAGAATTCTTTTTGGAATTTTGATTGTTTGAGTTGTCATCTGGAGCAAATCAACTAAATTAAATTTGGATTGTCTTCTATGTGAAATTCATTGAAGTGTTTGATACTTTGGATTTCATTGTTATTTGGGTTCAATGATATATTCTTTCCAAACTGGATTACCTACCTCCTGCTTTATAATTGGATCTACAAAACGGTAGCTACTTGCTAATTTTTTCCATTATAAGGTAGTACAGAGTTTCAGGGACGTACGCAGGATTTCAGGGGGCCCACCTTGACCGAAAATCGTGAAATTTTAAAATGTTGGGTAGGGTTACGTTACGCTATTTTAAAGGTTATCAGTTGAGTTTTTATTAATTATTGAGATTATATAAATTCAATACGCTCACATTTTCGTACATCCACATTCGCTCTTAATTGGCACATTTGCTCTTAATTGGCATTTTGGTTTCTAATTTCCGCAGAGAATTGCCACTGTTTTCGCTATCGCAAGATTTTATGTAACCGATGACCTTACCTTAATTTCTAAGAATATCGGCTGTTATATGGATTTTGGGATTCCCTTGGTTGGAGAACCTCCATGCTGAAAGTGATTAAAATAGATCCACGTTTTAATGCTTATCGAGATACGCCCTTCATGTCAATCCCATGTTTCAAAAAGTTTTTAGTTGGATAAATCTTTGACCCCCATAAATTACATCTTACAAACCTTTTAATTGGAATTTGGTATACTGTAATATGTCAGGGTATTTTATTTGCTCTTTTAAATTATTTATCTGAATAGACACTAAACGACTTCTATGAATTAAATATCTCGCATCGGCGAGTGCATATTGGAATTGTATCGAATAATTCCAATCGAATTCCAATCTACTGCTATTGGGTCGATAACCTAAGCAAACATTTTTTTTATGTCAGAAAACGCAAAACCTTTCCATCCTTAACCGAAGTGATTAAGACCGTGCAATCCAAACAGAAAAAAACATTAATAAAAGAAGGCGTTTGCAATTTTGGTCATTACGAACCGTTTCTACAGGGTTCGTATGTTCTAGGAAGTTGTTTATTGAGATCTAAGGTATAACTTTGTGGTCAATTGTTTGCTTAAATTTTGATTGGTTTGATATTTTGATTGGTTTGATACCAAAATTCGAGTAAAATTAAAACGTAAATTTGAACTTGAAGATGAGGTTAATGGACTTTAGCGGTTTAGTTGATATAGTCCTTTGGAGGCCTATAACCGCGAAAGGTGATGAGATAAGGAAAAACGGCGAGACACGTGTCTTCTTATTTTTGGTCTTCTATCACGCAGTGGCATCAGAATATTGTTAATAATTTACATGTCACATAGTGTTATATTTTGGAAAGGAAGTAAACCGTACCAGTTGGCTTTGCCGCCTCTGTGGATTGAGACGTTTATCTATGTAGAGATCGAAATTCGGCTTTACAGAAAATATATTTTTCCCAAAATTTTTATTCTGGGAGTGGCCTTTTTTAACGACTGTGGACGTTCCAAATAAATGCTTACGTTTTTCTAATAAAATTAATTGGATTTAAGCGCAAAAGGGTTTAACTTTTGAGGAGAATGTTTCTAAAGGAATGTTCCGAGTTAGTCCATTAAACAAGTAGATTTCATTATGAGAGTCATTCCTTCCAATAGTAATGGCGCTCACCAGCCATATTAGTTTGTCAACGTAGAAGATGGCCAAATTGGATATTTGCGCACTATTTTAGCGAAAAATGTTTAACTTTTGTGGTGGATGTACCCGAAGAGGTGGACCAATATGACTTATGCTAAGTTTGGAAAAATATTATGTCGTCCAAAATTTTGACCAAATCGGTTAATCCGTTTGAGAGATGTCATGTGCTCCAGCCAGAGAGGCAGATTTCGTACAAACTTATGTGGAGTCTACAACCATTATTTCGTTAAGGGACACTTGAGGTTAAAATTATACAAATACAATAGGAAAAAATCTAGTGGGTATGCTACATATAGCAGATTTTAGAAGTTTTAGAAGCACAACAATTAGTTTTTCTTCATTATTTTCAAACTGAACCTGTGTACAATAAATAGTTACCTGTGTACAATAAATAGTTTCACTTTTCGTAAACAAATTTTCGTTAGGTATAAATTTGTTTACGAAAAGTGAAAAATGTGAAGCAATTTACAAATCAAATAGTGACAAATTGCCAATGTCGACAGAAATAGAAAAGAGACGTATTTTTTACGGAAGTTCATTGAAATATTTCATTAATCTGTTTTTGAAAGCCTGCTGAGAAACTGAAAACGTTTTTATATTAGGAGGCAACGAGTTCCACAATCTACCAATTCGGGCAGAAAAGCAAATACTTGTGGTAAAGAGATTTATTTCTATCTGAGAGTTTCTTGAAGACGATAAAAACAGGAATCAAATAAAAAAGGAACAGAGGCATCGGATTTCAAGAAACATATCAAATGAAAAACCTAAAAACCGAAGGAAAACGGTGAATAATTATTTCTGCAACGTCTGCCTTACAAAAATTTTAATATTTTTCGAAAGCAGGACATAACTTTGTTTATATTACTTGAACTTCTTTATCTCAAAAAGGCAAAACCTACGGAAATACCATATTTGTCAATCTTTTAGAGAATTTTCATAGCTACCACAGTTGCTTTTGTCCCATTTCGATAGGACTTGCGGTTTCCAAAGCAAAATCGTGAAAACCTAAAAAACTCTTAAAAATTCTAACTTGAATCGCGATTTATTTGAAAAGCGCTCCGGCGATTTTTTTGTTTCTTGATTTTTCTCGTCTACGAACATTGTAGTTTCAGAATCCACAAAAACTACGCAGGTATAAGCACCTTCCATTTAAAGTTGCTTCAAGAGCACCGTGCATAAATAATTTTTCGAAATAATTGGTTTTCGAGTTATAGTCTATGAAAACACCTTTATATATGGTACATTTTGTCCAACAGATATTTCATTTCATGTATATTTTTTTGATGCAGGTTCCATAAACCTCGATAATTACCTAGCAAATATATTAATATTATTAATTACAGAAATCCGAGTTCGTTTATTTTTTGATACTTGAACGATATGGCATAAAGAAGTACATAACTCAGAAAAATTTGAAAATTTCAAAAATTGAAAACTTTAAACAAAAAATTTGAAAATATTTTTTACAAAACTTGTAAATGAAGTACGTTTTTAGTACACAAACTTCAAACCTACATTTCATTTAAAATCTCAAAAAATATTTTATTTACAAAAATGTAATAATTTGGTATAGTAGCTCAGCAAATTTTGTTCGACCAAAACATGTCGGGGGGGGGGGGGCCCGGGCCCCCTGTGCCCCCCCCCCCCCCTGCGTACGTCCCTGCAGAGTTTGATGAAGAGGATTGTTTGTTAGATTGATTATGTCTTGTATATCCATTCAATAGACTGGTTTTTTGTTATCAATCAAAATGTTTAAATACCTAAGTCCTTTTTGCATTACACCGTAAATTGTAAAAGAATATGTCGTATGAATATTAAGCCTTTTTTTCATTAAAAAATATTTTGGGAAAATTCAATTGAATATTAATATAACTTATGGAGAGAACTCCACTACAGTCGTTAGGTGCTACAGCATCAGTTCCCGATCCCATATCTGAAAACCTTTGCTTTATTTGTGATGAACAGATAGTTCCCGAACAAGATACCATACATATTGCAGAATGTAATCATGCATTCCATCGTATATGTGTGGAAGATCGTTTGTCCAAGTCCGCAGACTGTCCTAGATGTAAAAGGTCCTGTTCTCTGGCAGAATTGAAGGAAAAAATGCCATTTCTAAACTTAAATGCCTGGATAAAGAAACAACTATTTTTCAAATTCTTCATAGACCATCCTCGAACCCGCCTATTCAAAGTTGTTACACACCAATTTTACACCCAATTTTACCATATCATAAGAGATGGGAACGATATTTGGCAGAGCGAAATGAAATATTTGGAGATTTTTCAATTAGTTCCATTTCAAATAGAACACCAAAACGATCAACTTTACGACTACGTCGTTATTACAAACAACGAAAATTTGCTTCAAAATTTTGCATCTCCTCTATTGTGAATAATTCCTCAGACAAGCGTTGTTATGCAGCATTTAAATTCTTGAATTTTAAAGAGCTTGGATTGCTCGAGACAGGAGCAAATGTATCCTGTTTAGGAGCAGATCTCGCCAATACCAATTTTGAGAACTGTAAAGAATTTGTCCCATTAAAGGCAAGCGTCAAAACTGCTGACGGCAAACTTCAGAAGGTCACGGGTTATCTAGAAGTTCCAGTTGAGTTTAAAAACTCCATATATAAAATGAAATTATTGATAGTACCCTCGATTTCACAAAAAGACTCATTTTGGGACTGGACTTCTGGAAATCTTTCAATTTAGCCCCTGATTTATTCGGCAGTATCGTTTTTTTTCGACCAATGAAGATTCCTCCAAAATTGTGTCCGAAATGTCTCAGTCGGAACCCGCGGTTCCTAAAATATGTGGTCCTAAAGAATACCCCCTTACATCAATTCAGCGTCAACAGCTTGCTACTGTTATTGATTTATTTCCCAATTGCGATCGACAAGGTTTAGGCCGTACACCCTTAATATGTCACCACATCGATGTTGATGGTGCTCCACCCGTAAAACAACGGTACTATCCTGTGTCGCCCGCAGTGGAAAAACTAATGTACCAGGAAATAGACCGAATGTTGGCTTTGGGTGTCATCGAGCCCTCAACATCGGGATGGATTGTGCCTTCATGCGAGCAGGCTCAATCAGGTCACTCAGAAAGATGCTTGCCCTTTGCCGAGTATCGAGGGAATATTTTCTCGACTCCCAAAGGCTAACATCATTTCGAAGCGGAAGAGTCAAAAGCGTTAACCGCTTTTACTATTCCTGGTAGGCCTCTCTACCAATTCGTTGTCATGCCTTTTGGTCTCTGCAACGCCCCTGCCACAATGTGTCGTTTAGTATACGAACTGATACTTCCAGACTTGCGAAACTGCGTATACGGCTATTTAGATAATTTGTTCGTAGTTTCGGAAGACTTTTCTACGCATCTCAAGTCTTTGTAAGACTTGCCCACCAATTCCGCATGGCAGATCTCACATTAAACATAGCCAAGTCACATTTCTGTGTCACTGAAGTGAACTATTTAGGCTACATTATTGGCGACGGCGGTATTAAAACCGACCCCCAAAAAATCGACTCCATCTTGTCATGGCCTGTACCCAAAAATATTAAACAGGTTAGAGGTTTCCTCGGCCTTGCGGGGTGGTACAGAAGTTTGCCAATTTTTCCTCCATCGTATTCCCCATAACCGAAGCATTGTCCACTAAAAAGAAATTTCGTTGGACAGACGAAGCGCAGACTGCATTTGACCATCTCAAGAAGCTCCTGACCTGTGGTCCTAAAGAATACCCCCTTACATCAATTCAGCGTCAACAGCTTGCTACTGTTATTGATTTATTTCCCAATTGCGATCGACAAGGTTTAGGCCGTACACCCTTAATATGTCACCACATCGATGTTGATGGTGCTCCACCCGTAAAACAACTGTACTATCCTGTGTCGCCCGCAGTGGAAAAACTAATGTACCAGGAAATAGACCGAATGTTGGCTTTGGGTGTCATCGAGCCCTCAACATCGGGATAGATTGTGCCTTCATGCGAGCAGGCTCATTCAGGTCACTCAGAAAGATGCTTACCTTTGCCGAGTATCGAGGGAATATTTTCTCGACTCCCAAAGGCTAACATCATTTCGAAGCGGAAGAGTCAAAAGCGTTAACCGCTTTTACTATTCCTGGTAGGCCTCTCTACCAATTCGTTGTCATGCCTTTTGGTCTCTGCAACGCTCCTGCCACAATGTGTCGTTTAGTATACGAACTGATACTTCCAGACTTGCGAAACTGCGTATACGGCTATTTAGATAATTTGGTCGTAGTTTCGGAAGACTTTTCTACGCATCTCACAGTCTTTGTAAGACTTGCCGACCAATTCCGCATGGCAGATATCACATTAAACATAGCCAAGTCACATTTCTGTGTCACTGAAGTGAACTATTTAGGCTACATTATTGGCGACGGCGGTATTAAAACCGACCCCCAAAAAATCGACTCCATCTTGTCATGGCCTGTACCCAAAAATATTAAACAGGTTAGAGGTTTCCTCGGCCTTGCAGGTTGGTACAGAAGTTTGCCAATTTTTCCTCCATCATATTCCCCATAACCGAAGCATTGTCCGAAGCGCAGACTGCATTTGACTATCTCAAGAAGCTCCTGACTTCCGCTCCTATCCTCTCTAAGCCAGACTTTTCGCAGAAATTTTATTTACACTGCGATGCCAGCGATTTTGGTATCGGTGCTGTGTTGGTACAGTTAAATGAGGAAGGAAACGAGAAGCCAATTGCATTTTTGTCGCGCAAACTGAGTACAGCCCAACGAAATTACAGTGTAACCGAGCGCGAATGTTTAGCAGGAGTCGAAGCTGTAAAAAAGTTTCGCTGCTATATCGAGTTACAAGAGTTTGAGGTCATCACCGACCATTCTTCGTTGTTATGGTTGATGAAGCAGGCAGATTTAACTGGACGCTTAGCCAGATGGGTTTTCAAGCTACAAGGCTTTAAATTTTCCATTCGTCACAGGAAGGGCAAAGAAAACGTCGTATCCGACGCCCTCTCTAGAATACCCTTTGGTGAAATATCTGAGGTAGAGAGTCATCAGCCCGAGATTGATTTAGAATCACCGCACTTTCGCGGTGAAAATTATGTGCGGTTAAAGTATAAAATAAATAAAAAACCTTTCGCAATATCCTGATGTTAATATTGTAGACCAGTTCGTCTACATCCGAACTGATCATTATGAAGGTGACTCTGAACAGGAAGCTCTCTGCTGTAAACCTTGGGTCCCAGAACAATTAAGACAGAGCGTAATAATTCGCACTCATAATTCGCCAGTGTCACCTCATTGTGGAACTGGGAAAACGCTAGAACTGATACGAAGAAATTTTTACTGGCCCGGACTAGTTCACGACGTCCGCGAATACATTCGATCGTGTGGAATTTGCAAGACTTCGAAAGCCCCAAATTTTATAATGAATCCCAGTATGGGTTAACAAATAGAAATTTCGCGGTCATTCCAACGAATGTACATTGACTTGTTAGGACCCTATCCTCGTAGCAAGCAAGGTTATATTGGCTTGCTTATAGTGCTTTTGACCAAATTTCATTGGCTATGCCCACTTAGGAAATTTACTTCTGCAGCCATTATGGACTATTTGACATCAAATATTTTTCATATTTATGGAGGGCCTGAGTCGACCGTTAGCGACAACTGTTCGCAGTTTAAGGCTAATGAATTTAACGCCTTACTAACATCGCTCGGCATTTCCCATATATACACAGCATTGTACTCTCCGTAGGCAAATGCCTCGGAAAGAGTCAATCGCTCAATTTTAGCTGGAATTCGAAGTTATCTTAAAAATCCCAGGCTATAAAATGTTCGCCATATCAAGCCGTTTTTGGGCTGAACATGGTTACACACGGCAGCTCGTACAAACTGTTTAGAAATCTTGAAGCTTTGAATGAACCAAATTTACAATAACATAAAGACGATGAACTACAAATATTAAGAAAAAGTTAAAAGACCACTTAAATGAGGCATATGAAGCAAATCGTCACCAATATAACCTAAGAACTAGGCCTATTACCTTTAAAGTTGGACAAACTGTACTTTGCCCCTTTTATAAAATCAGTAGTAAAAGAAAAAATGGGGAGTAATTATTATATATTACAGGATTTAGATAGTACAAATACCGGCACATATCATGCCAAGGACATTCGTCCTTAAAGATTTGTTGCTCCTTCTAATACTTTCGCATAAAATGCAAGTATTATGCGGTTTGTAATAAACTTTTTAAATTTAACTATTTCTGTTACTGTACAGTACACCACATCATCGGCCATAACCTTACACTCAATAATGACAGGTTAAATGTTTATAACCATTCTATGTTTTGTTTTTTTTTTCTTGCTTTAGCGCATTCATAGCGCGTGGTAGTTCTTTCTCATTAACTCACCCAACAGTGAACAACGATAAATCAATTAACTTTGCCAAACTTAAAAAAATTCTTAAAAGTATTTCATAATAGTCATTCAATTATAAAACAACCAAAACTATTAAATTTTTAACCAAAAAAATCCGTCTACCCTCTCGAATTTCCTGAGGTAAATATTTAAAATTGTCAGTGTGAAAATACCAGTGAGTTCTACAGAGATTTTCATTTTATTCGCAGAAAGTGATATCTTCCTCAATACTCGGCACACGTGATATTTTAATTATCTTCCTCGCACCCAAAATTTCCATACGTGAAGACTGACAAAAGATAAGAGCCAGGTAAACTATTATTAACCATTATTCATGTGAATATCTCCTTACAATATCGTGTTTCCCCGCAGGTTACATAACCTCTCCATATCAAGTTGGATTCTCCCGCTACCCATCCACAAATTATATCAAAACGGCCTTCCTATATATTCCGAACTAAATTTTGCCATAAATTTTTTCATTAAAATGAACATACTGTACAACTGCACTCGAAATTTCGTTCACCTCGACAATTAAATCGATTGAATTTACGCCAGTTACATCTAAAAGCAGTTGACCCTAATTTGCGTTACAGAGGTTAAGACTCGCATGAAGTGAAGATTACCAATAGAACAAACCTTACAACCATCACACTATTTTGCTGAATATCTATCCAAAATTTCCATGTCATTGACTTATCGAGAATTAGTAGGAAAAAATTAAGCATATCCATCAAACAATTCTCCAGTAGATAGCTTGTCAGCCTTAAATCAGCTCCAGCGGAAATTTTATTAACCAAAATTACTGAATCCCTATTACCAGTCAAGAAGTTTTATGGCTTAATTTGGACTACGAAAAAATTATACGAAAGGAAAAATTTCACAACACAATCTTGCAAAGATTTAAACAAGTATTTTATCATAAGTTTGCAAACATCGTCAACAAACAAGCAAAGTAAAAATAATAATTGTCTCTCATTCCCGCATAGCAACAGCGAAAAGCACACCAAGCAAGGAAGAGGCCTCATCCAGTGATACTATGGTTTGGTGAGTGTTTGAAAAAATGTGTGTATCTTAATATGGTAATTTTTATTCTTGCTTTGCTATACCTTTACTAAGTCATAAATTACTTCATCAATATGTTTGTTGCTTGTTTCAAACCTTCTTGATCACCGACGGCTAGGCTCAATGGTCACAGTTGTTGTTTTTTTTTTTTTTTTTGTTTTTTTACTGCTTCAATGCTAATTATAAGTACATTTGTAAGCACTAACATCATTATGATGTTACCCCCTAGATTAGCCATTTGTTGAATAGAATGAAATCTATCTTCAAAATTCTTATTTGAAATCATTTATAGTTTGCTTTTTTTTGTAATGAATATTCTGTAATAAATGCTGAACTCACAATGTGTAACTAAATCATATAACTTTACTTACAAGGTGTAATAAAAAAAGCGACTTAGGCGTCGTTGTTGGGATTTTAGTTAACATTCGGTGCATATCTAAAATCATAGGTTGGGTGGGTATTGAAGCACCTAACCTAACACCTGGGGATCTAAAAGTAGTATTCTTGATTGTTTATTTTTCTCTCTCCTGTATTGTTGACCTCATTTGGGGTTTAAATTCATCATCTTTTGTTGGTCAACTCATAGTTTGTCATGTAGTAGTTTATTTCTAGGGAGTCTAAAATAAATGTATTCCTGGGTGAACCAAAAGAAAGTGGAGTTGGGTGAGCAAGAACCACCCCAAACCGGCTGATAGATAGCCAATTCACTGGCTCCCGCCTGCTCCCCAGCTCACAAGTAGTCATTTCTACCTTATGTTATTTTAATCATCCATATGGTTCATTACAATAAGGCCAATATAAAATCCCTGGGAAAGTATGAATGTGTTATGCAAAAGTTGTAGAGTCTTACTAAATATTTTAATGCAGAATCAGTTAAATTCATTAACAGGATACTGTTGACAGTAGATGCATGTTTTTATTTAATCAAGAGTTGTCCACGAATGCTTGTTGATATTCATGGTGGTGTCGTTTACTAACAGATTGAAAACAATATATGTGCTATAACTCAAAACAAATCAAAATTATTCGGAGGCGATTTATGAAAAAAATGTCAAGATTTTCTTATAAATTTTTATCAAATACTAAACCCATACAATTGTGGTTAGAACAAACTGTTTATAGAGTTGTATTTATTATAATTTTTAATTATAAACTAATGTAAAATACGGCCCTTGACAATTAAAACAGGGAAATACAATATAAACTATATCAAGACAAGACATTTCAGACGTAAACCGTTTTTTGTAGGACTTGTTATATGACCAGTTGGAAAATATATATAACATTTTACTAATAAAAATCTCAATATTGATTAATTACCAAGACAATATTATACGTATAATTTCATATATCCCCATTAACTTTTAAACTTTCAACATTCCTATCCCGATTATAACGGATACCAAAAAGATTGCACGAGCACCTCATCATATTTTGAATTGAGCAATAAAATGTATACTGAAAAAAATACAACAATTAATGACGTATGTATTTCCAAAATGTTGCATACAACACCAATTTGTAATTTTAAAAAAACGTTATATTTGTCTTTGCTTTCTAGAAATCTATTTTAGTTCTTTTTTGGTTCATTTAGGTTTTACTATACAATACTAAAACAAGTTCTAAAACATCTAAAATTTTTGTAATAACCCAATCTGTTTCCTAGTCTTGAATTCCTTGGTTTGAAAGATTCTGTTGTTTCCCCAATAGGAGTACTGGAAGAGTTGATTGATTCATCTTCCTGATTTTACCCGGATCCAAAATGTAGATATGTAATGGTATTTTTGAGATTTTTGTTTCTAAAAGTGAGTTCTGTATGATCTCTACATTGTCGCTGTTTATTTTCTTGCACTGATTTTGATTGAATTTTAATTTGTCCGCATTTGGCTTAGTTTATTTGGTTTAACTTATTACCTTTTACTTTTATAGGTTTTTTCCTTGCCTTTGCTTGTTAATTAAAGTATTTTCAATTTCAATAAATGTTTATTTTATTTGCAATTCAAAATATATTTCATTTATTTGTCTTTTAAATGCTTCAGTAATTTTATTTTTAACATGGAAATAGTTTTTGTTTATGAATTCAAAGGTCTTTTTTTAGTTCTTGTCGATTTTTATTATCCGCGTTTATGACTTTTCACTGCTTTCAAAAAAAATTTGCCTCAACTTGTTTCAATAATCAAAGAGCGACTGACTGCTTGATGATGAAGATCAGTAGAAGAAGTCGTAAACAAAAAACAACAACAACTACCATGGTTAGGCATAAAGGCGGTTGTGTGTGAACGTCAGTGAGAAGTCATAAATAGGCAAAAGAAATAAAAGAAATTAATAATTCTAATGAGAAAAAGGAATGTGCAATAAATAGGTCAAGTTTGCAGATCAGCTGAATATGAGACATTTCACTGCAAACTTGACTAATTTAGCGATAAAAATGTAGTACATGAACTAATACAATATGGTATATTATAATGTGGTTCAATCATTGAACATTCTGCCCCCTCAGTGTGACTTCACCAGATGTTTCCGATGCCACCGATAAAAGTGTACCCGAGTGCAGTTTGATGGGCTATGACGTTTGGTAAATCGGTCTCTAGCGATCCATTTCGGTAGAGGGCTTTGTAGAGTTCTGCTGCTAATACCACTTCGATAACTGCATTACACCGAGGATCTGGATCAGCGAGAGCATCAGGGGTGAAATCTGTAGTGGGATCATCGGGAATAGGAAAGGCGTAAGGCTTCTTGGGAAGGTCATTAGTTAGTATGGCACGAAATTCTCGTTTCCAATGGGTGCGTGGAAGTCGATGGGCGATTACGAATTTCGCGACCCGAGCCTCATTATAAACAAACGTTTCCAGGTTCAGTTCGGTTTGAAGACGGACAGCAACACGGGATACGGCAGCATTAAAGTTTAGGCTTGCCCGACAGATATGCCACATATTCTCAAAGCCGGGCATAGAAATCCGTATTTGTGCCGTTGGGATGAAAACCTTTGACCAAGCGAATGGAACGCTTGGTCTCGGTGTTAATTTAAATTTGCTATCATCCAGGATATCATGTGGGGAAGTCCGTGAAGCTAGTGGCCGTACAGCTGATGAAGACCGTGCTACGAAGGGCCGTTGTTGGGAGCGATTTGCTGACACGGATCGTCTCATTGTTGACTGCTGATGGGATCTTTTCGTTGATGGATAACGTTTGGGTGGTTGTTTATCGTGAGGTCGTTTGGATGATGAAGAACGGTCAGGGGATGGTTGTTGTTGAGGTCGTTGTGGAGAGACATGACGAGCAGGTGATACTTTCTGTTTGTTGCGTTTGGAAGATGGAGAACGTTGGGAGCTCGAATGTCGTTGATGCCGTTGCTGAGGCCGACTTTGTCGTTCATTGTCTAAATCTTTTATTAGCGTTGCATAGTGAATCAATGAGTTGTGCTTTTCGTAGCATATTTGGCAGCTAAACTTGGTTGGACAATTTGCTCGTGTGTGAGATCGGGCCAAGCAATTAGCGCAATAAGAAAATTGGCAGACGACATCAAACCTATGATCATGGTTAAGACTGCGAAAGATGTCACACGTTTTAAGAGGGTGGTCCTTTTGGCATAGGCCACATGAATATTTCCATCCTGCTGGTCTGATGTCCTTTTTCAAGTCAATAGGTGCCATATCTGCAAAATACGAAAATTAGTGATTGTGAAGGTGGAGGAAAATTAATGTACTGAAGTGGCAGACAATTATTCGGAGAGTAGAGGACTTAGTTTAGTAATTGGGCGTCGTACAACTCCGTTTAATGTCCTGAGATCTACGACTCTAATGTTTTGGTCTGGTCCTGGACATAAATTAACTATTCGGCCTAACTTCCATTCATTTTGAGGTACCCGTTCATCTGTGATTATTACTAAGTCGTTTAGTCGCACGTTGTCTTGTTGTCTTTTCCACTTATAGCGGCGATGTAACTCCTTCATGTACTCAGTTTTCCACCGTTGACATAACATCTGAGACAAAATCTTTAAGCGTTTCCAACGATTACTTATTGATAAGTTTTCATCTGACATGTCAGGTTCCGCTGGCGTCAGCAAGGGTGAGCCGATGAGGAAGTGTCCAGGCGTGAGAGGATACAGGTCGTTTGGATCGTCACTAATAGGAGAAAGCGGTCTAGAATTTAGACAAGACTCAATACGCGTTAAGATCGTGGAGAACTCCTCAAAAGTAAAAGTCATATTAGGGACCATTTTCTTGAGGTGAATTTTAAATGATTTTACACCGGCCTCCCAAAGTCCCCCCATATGCGGGCGCCTGGAGGAATGAAGGTCCAATCCAGATTTTGATATGAGTACTGGTGTGTGAGGTCATGTTGAATTTGCCGGAACAATTCTAGTCGGTCTTTCTTCAGCATCTTCACTGCACCAGTAAAGTTTGTATCGTTGTCTGAGAACATTTTTGCTGGACACCCACGTCTTGCTATGAACCTGGTAAAGGCAGCTAGAAATGCTTGGGTGGTGAGGTCGCTAGTGACTTCCAGATGTACCGCTTTTGTCGAAAAGCATATAAATATGCAGGCATAGCCTTTGGTAATAAGGCATGCACGTCCTGTGAAGTTTCGTATACTAAAAGGTCCCGCGAAGTCAACTCGGGTGTTCAAAAAGGGCCGGGTGAACTGAGTACGCTCTGGAGGCAATGACGACGTTATTTGGGTTTGAGTATGTTTTCTATACAGGATGCATGGTTTACACCGATGTATGACCATTTTCACCAGGGGTTTAAGTCGAAAAATCCAAAATTCAGATCGCAGGATGCGGATCATGAGCTGATTTCCTCCATGAAGTGTGTATTTGTGGGAGTGTTCGCAAGTAAACGGGCAAGTCGAGAATGATGTGGTATTAGGATAGGATGTCGTTCGTTAGCGGTTAACATAGGGGAATTATTAAGTCGTCCGTTTGACCTCATTATTCCTTGGGCATCAATAAATGGATTTAACGTCAAAAGTGGGCTGTTGTTGGACAGTCTTTATTGTCGAGAAAGTAGGGTGTACTCTTCTCGAAAATAGTGAGATTGGGTAAGTAGGATTGCTTTAGATTTACCAATTTGAACTTCTTCGAAGAGGAGGTCATTCGAGGAGGCTTCACGTCGAAGTTTGCGTATCTAGCGACGTATGCGAATGAGCGATATGCTTTTGATAAAGTCGAAAAATTATTTAGGGGATCTGTTTTTTTGGAGATCTGTAGTCGAACTAGTTACAAACGCCTTGATTTTCTTTTGTTCCAAGCTGGTATCAACAACTTGTTGAGTTTGTGGCCAACAATTGGTTGGTTCTCGGAGCCATGCAGGTCCATGCCACCATAACTCGTTGACTTGTAAGTCGCTGGAAGAACATCCTCTTGTGGCGATATCGGCGGGGTTATCTGCCGAATCTACGTTGCTCCAATTTGATGTTCCCACTTTGTCCGTGATGTCCGACACCCGATTGCCAACGAAGTTGTTCCAGGCGCACGGTGGTTTCTTAAGCCAGGCTAGGACAATAGTTGAGTCTGTCTAAAAAATAAGCTGTATTGTCCCAGATTGAGATGTGGTATGATTGAGGAGGTCAATTTTGCCAGTAAAACGGCTCCACACAGCTCCAACCTAGGAAGTGAGATCTTCTTTATAGGAGCGACTCGAGTTTTCGCAACTAGGAGATGTGTGTGTACATTATTGTTGTCTTCAAGTCTGATAAACAAAGTCGCTGCATATGCCTTTTCGGAGGAGTCGCAGAATCCATGAAAAGTGATGTTACACGTTGGAGTAAACTGAATCCATCTTGACACTTTCTGATTTTGGATGTCGGAACAACTCCTTAGGAAGTTTTCCCAAGCGACCGAAGTCAAAGGTTTGAGTTTTTCGTCCCACCCGACTTTATCAAGCCATATTTGTTGCATTGTGAGTTTGGCCATAATGATTATTGGTGCTAACCACCCACAAGGGTCAAAGAATCGCGCAATTATTGAGAGTACTTCTCTTTTTGTGAATGCCGATTTAAATTGTATTTCAGGCTGAGGAATTGAAAATGAGTCACTGCTGATATTCCATTTAATACCTAAAGTCTTTGTAACCAAGTTTTCAGACAGGTGAAGACAATCATCAGATAAAAGGTTTTCTTGAGGCAAGTTATTTACGATTGCGGGATTATTCGAACTCCACTTTCTGCGGTCAAATCCAGCGGAAACTAATGCGCTGTTGAGTTGATTTTTAGACGCCACAGCTTCTTCAATTGTGTGCCCACCAGCTAAGACGTCATCTACGTACATATTGTTCCGTAATATTTGCGAGACTGAAGGGTGAGTATGTTTAATGTCCTCGGACAACTGAATCAAAGTCCTAATTGCCAAGAATGGGGCGCAATTGACTCCACAGGTAACTGTCAGGAGTTCAAAGTCTTCTATAGGCCCATTTGTTGATTCACGGAACAAGATTCGTTGGTATCTGCTCTGAGAAGGATTTACTAAAATCTGCCGGTACATTTTAGTGATGTCGGCATTGTATACGTATTTATAGAACCTCCACTTTAAGGTTTGAAGTAAGAGGTCTTGTTGAAGGACAGGCCCTGGGTACAGAATGTCGTTCAGACTCTTTTTATTATCTGAAGGAGATGAGGCATTGAATACGACTCTTAGTTTGGTGGTTTCCCGATCTGGCTTTATCACCGCATGGTGTGGTAGGTAAAAATTAGGTCCATTGTTTATGTTCCCTTTTAAAATCTTCTTCATGTGGCCTAAGTCCAAATACTCCTTGATGGTTTTATCGTATAAGTCTTTGATTTCGGGTTTTTTGCTGAGCATTTTCTCCATGCGAAGAAACTGAGCCATTGCAATGTGCCTTGAATGTCCAATTTCCTTATTGTCTTTGAAAGGAAGCTCCACTATATACCTCCCAGAGAGGGTTCTTGAAGTTGTAGACTTGTATAAGTCTTCACAAAAAATGTCTTCTTTGGATCGCAAAGTCTCACTTGGCGTATCCTCCACCTCCCAAAATTGTGTGAGGAGATTATCTAACGCAACTGCGTTAAGTAGTGAGACTGGTCTGGATGACTGGGTTGATCGCTCAACTGGTCCCCCACAATCCACCCAAAGACAGTTTTTTGTGTCAATAAGGAGCCATGGGAGCGCATCGGAACCGCAAAGTTAAAAAGTGACTAAACTGAAGTCAGGAGTAAACCGCGAGCGAAGTGAGAAAAGGCAAGCTTGTGTTGAGGTTTCCGTTACTGCCGGGTTTAGTCCTGAAACTTGAACGAGATGGCGTTTTGTAGGAAGTCGAAGGAGATTTTTCAACTTTCCTGAAATGAAGGTCGATTGGGAGCCGGAATCGATGATTTCGCGGGCTTCATATTTCAGACCATTAGATTCCACCTCGACTTAAGCTGTAAAGAGCAAGGTCTCTTCCGATTTTGAATAAGGCATATTCTCATCGCGAAGAGTAAGTGAGGTAAGGTGGTTGAACTCCGTACTAGGTGTGGACTGTATTGTTGTGACAAGTGCTTGGGCACTTGTGCTAGTTTGTACATCATATTGCTGCTCAGGAGGGGTTTGAGTTCCACCACCTTTATGCAATAGTGTATGATGTCGGAGGCTACAATGTTTGCAATTAAGTTTACTTTTGCAATCACTAACTCCGTGGTCAGTTAAGAGGCAATTATAGCAAGTCTTTGTGTTTTTAACAATATGAATACGATCGTTGACTTGTTTCGCTAAAAAATTAGCGCAGTTTCTCAGTAGATGCTCTTCTGTGCAATATTGACATTTTAAGTCTACTGTTTTGGCTGACGAGGTAAATTTCCCTTTTGAGTAGTGAGCGACATTTGTTTGAAACGAATTAATATTTCTCTCTCTGTAAGGTCGTGCATTTTCTTTAGGGGATTGAAGTGGTTTGAAATTTGATGGTTGAATATTTCCTACCGATTCTAAGGTCTTAAATTTTTGTGTAAGAAAATAATCAAAGTCAATACATTGTGGAATGGTTGAGCTGTCATCTAATGTACTTTCAAAGTCCTGGAGGTATCTTCGGGGCAAGTTTTGAGAACATAGATAGATGAGAATTGGATCCCATGTGGTTATGTCGATACTTAATGTCTTTAACGTCTCAAGGCAAACGGTTATTGACCGCTGTAATGACTTCAGTGAGGAACTTGAGTCTAGAGTTACCGAGGGTAGATTGAATAAGGTCTTCAGTTGCTCGTTTACTTGCATGCGCTTATTTTCGTACCTATCGGTGAGGTTTTTCCACGCGAGGTCAAAACCGTCATGCGTAAGAGGGATATGAGCTATTATGTCCCTGGCTTCACCCCCGGTCTTCTGATTAAGATGGTATAACTTTTCGACTTTGCTAATATTTGGATTGTCTAAGTAGATTGCTGAAAAAAAATCCCTGAACGTCGGCCAGGTTTTGTAGGTGCCGTAAAAGGTGTCCGTGTCACATGGAGGAAGTTTTATCGAGTAACGGGTGGAGTTATCTATGGCAGTTTGTTTCATCTGTTCTGATTTTTTGTTGGTCAGAACTTCTATATCTGCGTTAATTGAACCCAATGTAGATTTATAGGTTGTGATGGCAGTCCTAAAAGTTGAGCGTAACTTCTTCAGGTCAATGGGTGTTTCTCCCTCCTTTGCTTGATAGTCCCGGCACTCCTCATAACAACGGTTTACATGCTTCCAGATATGGTCTAGATGGATTCGAAGGGCTTCCAAAGCGTGAACATTGTCCTCGGCTTTGCTGCAGACATGAAGTTCACTAAAATCGATTAGGTCGTTGTAGGTGGTTGTAAACTTTTGTGTGACGTCCATAATTGGGAAAATAACCGGAAAATTGCACAGATGTTCGAAAGGAAAAAAACCGAAATAGACCAAAAAGTCTCCAAAAAGTACCTTAATTCCCAGCAACAGCAAGCACAAAGAAAATGAGAGTTCTCGAAGTCTTTTTCTTTCTACAAAAAATATTTAAATGTTCGAGCAGAGTGACGACAAGCTTTGCAACGGCACAAACATTGTTGTTAAGTCAATGTATGACGATCTCCCAGAGTCCAAGAATGCTGTTTGTAAATGTCCAGAGAATATATCGCGAGTATGAAAAATAACCACATCGTAATTTATGTTCTCGAAGGGTAAGCTATGTAAAAAGTCGACCAAATTCGCAGAAAATGTCCAAATTGGTATAGTATAAAGGCGGGGAGTATTTCGAATACTAGGCACAGAATTTTTACAACAACACAATTTTTACAAATGCTGGTAAGCGTATGTGTGTTTGGCTAAATTTTCCAAAAGGTCGGAAATTTTGTAATGCTATAGCAATTTGAAGTATAATTTTTCAAATTTCATATAAACAGTTTACAAAGTCAAATTAATGTTAATTTGTGTACTAAATATAGCTGAAGTGCTGATTACTACATGAATTTCCAAATTCCGGTGACAAAAAAGATCCCCGGTAATGATAAAATTTTTCGAGGTCCGGCAAATCTTAAGTCAAGAAACACACAAAAAATTCGCGTTATAGATTCTTAGGTCTCTCTCTCTTTATTTATTTTTTTCCGCAAATATGCAGGTATGTGTGAAGTGTTGGTACTTACTCTTTGGTGTTCTTCTGTTCGTCTAGTGTTGTTGTTGATGTTTGTGGATGGATTTCGAGGTCGCTGCACTTTTTCAATTTTGTTTTGAGGTCTTAAATGAGAAGAGAATTTCCTTTTTGTTGATGTTAAGTGTTGACGAAATATATCCCGTTAGAAGTAACGGCAATTTTTGTTTAACTTTGTTAAAATGTCTGAGCTCCAAAAAATTCTTTTTGGGAAACAGTTTATGTTTATAAAATATTATTCTTATTTTGCGAACAGCGTGTACATTTGTGTTTTTTATTCGAATCAGTTTTGTTTCACTATTGTTGTTTTTAACGTTTAAGGTCACTATATTTTTGTAGGTCAATTTTTTTTCCTTTAAAAACACAATACGGCTCGATTCAGGACCATATGTTTATTTTCTTGCACTGATTTTGATTGAATTTTAATTTGTCCGCATTTGGTTTAGTTTATTTGGTTTAACTTATTACCTTTTACTTTTATAGGTTTTGTCCTTGCCTTTGCTTGTTAATTAAAGTCTTTTAATTTTCAATTTCAATAAATGTTTATTTTATTTGAGTTTTATTTAAACAATTCAAAGTATCTCTGGTCACATCTTTGGAATGTCTCTCTATGTTACCCATATGCAACATTTAAGAAAATTAATAAGGAAAGGAAAATAGAATCAGCAACACGCTCATTTAAAGAAGTTAGTGTGTGACATGGACATACAAATTTAAAGGGAAAAATATTATTATATATCAATTTAAAACAATTATTAAAAATGAATTAATAAAAAACTATGTTTGGTAATATATAATTACTATGTTGTATTGAGATGCAATTCTTTGTTTCGTAGTTAGTTGGATAGTTCTGGGACTGAATCTTTTCCCAAAGCCTGAATTTCATCAATGATCTTTCCATGATAAATACAAATAGGCTCATTGCTATTGGGTCTTTTGACATAAACGAGGCCACGAAAAGTATAAGCAGACCTCACAAATCCGTCCTTTTTCAAACGGATTGCATCTTGCAGCAGCTGATAATTTGTATTTGATAAATTCTCGTTTATATAAAATTGCGAATTGGAGTTAAAACCAGCTAAATTCAATAACAGTTTGTTATTATTTTGTTTTTTGTACCCAGAAACGGATTTTAAGAAAAAATTCTTATCATACGGTGACATGAATTTAGAAATTATTACCCCATCCGGCGAATCACGATTCTTCGTGTTGTTGCGATTTTGCAATCGGTGGATTGATTTAATGCGAGGTTTCATAATATTCATAGAGCTGCATATATTTTCAAATAAGTCGTTAAGATTTTCTCCATGTTGAAAGGGAATTCCATTTATACGAACATCACAAGAAACGAAGGAATTTTCCTGTCGTAATAATTGGATCCTTAGATCCTCTATTTCAGATTTTGCCAGTATAAACTCATCAGCGATCTTCTCAAGACGAGTTACACGTTCATGGACATCTGTCAAGTCCGTTTTCAGTAATAAAAATCTCTGATCAAGCTCGCTCAATATTCGGGTTTCCGTATCCTTCAGCATTACTTCGAACTTATTTAATAATCTGTCACTGAGCTTAGAAATACGTGAATCAAGCATTTGCATTAAACGAAAAGGAGAATCTGATAATCTAGGTGTTTTCGACAAATTCCCAATAGACCGGTGAATGAAACTTTCCCGATCGCGTTTGGGTGCTCTGGATGCATTTACAATATTTTCGTTATCCATGGTGAGATTTGCTTGTGTGACGTCAAATTCATTGTACTCGGACATTTTTAAAGGTATTAGTATCGTCAGGAACAACAGGATCAAAAATGTGTATAGGGCGAATTCTTAACAATTTAGTTTAGAATACAATAATATAAAGACCACAGCAGATTTTTAGGCGCAAGTTAATGTTAAGCTTAATCACTTACTGTTAATAATGATGTATGTGCAATTAGCAATGTTGACTGCAATTGCAAGGCGCGAAAATGGTGCTGTTATTAAAAGCTCTTTTGACAGTTTTGTGTGTTGGATTTCGTTTGACACTTCTCGTTTTCTCTCTCTCTCACCCAAGTTACAAGATATTGAGTATTGTGTTTCTCACTAGGAGTTGTTGTTTTATTGCTCTTGTTTTGTTGATATGTTTTGTGAAGTTTTCGTTTGTTTATTTTGCAAATATATGAAAGCAAAACATTTACAAAACTTGCACTCTTTAAAAGTTTAAATGATAACTTATTAATCACAGGGTGCACTACTATATTTATTTATAGTCCATTTTCTGTGAGGACGTTATAATACCGAAGTTTAAAGCGATTAATCGAGAGCTCTTTTTAAACACTTCTACTCGCTGCAACAGCACGATTTCTTTTTTTAAATTCTTCAGTAATTTTATTTTTAACATGGAAATAGTTTTTGTTTATGAATTCAAATGTCTTTTTTTAGTTCTTGTCGATTTTTATTATCCGCGTTTATGACTTTTCACTGCTTTCAAAAAAATTTTCCTCAACTTGTTTCAATAATCAAAGAGCGACTGACTTACTTCTTCTCTATTGCTTGTTGATGAAGGTCAGTAGAAGAAGTCGTAAACAAAAAAACAACAACAGCAACCATGGTTAGGCATAAGGGCGGTTGTGTGTGAACGTCAGTGAGAAGTCATAAATAGGCAAAAGAAATAAAAGAAATTAATAATTCTAATGAGAAAAAGGAATGTGCAATAAATAGGTCAGGTTTGCAGATCAGCTGTATATGAGACATTTCACTGCAAACTTGACTTATTTAGCGATAAAAATGTAGTACATGAATTAATACAATATGGTATATTATAATGTGGTTCAATCATTGAACAGTCGCAAAGTATGTTATAAAAATAATGATAATAATTTAAGAAAGAAACGGTAGTAATAAAGTCTGTATATCAAAATAGACGTTTCAAGGCAGAATACAATTCAACCCTATTTGTACATTGTAATGGGCAAAAATCAAAAATAATATGTCTTTTTCAGAATTGCAAGAATATACTAATTTTTACTATTTGTCGATATATTAAAAGAGAAATTGCTATCTTAGTAAAAAAGTGTATATTCTTGCAAGTTCTGGAACAGACATTATGTCACAATCATCGCAACATATTTATGGAAAAGAATTTACATACAAATTCTATGAACTACCATTTCTTGATTTTGCAATTGCATTGTTATTTGTTTTAAATACGCACACCGGTTTATAGATTAGATATGACTTGACTTTAGCTCGGAAATTGGGAACCTCAGGAAGATGAGTCAAAAGCCTCTTCTAGTACTTCTGTTGGACAGCAACATAATCTTTCGAATCAAGGAATTCAAGACGACGAAACAAACTGGGTTAATACAAAAACTCACAAACTATAGGGATTTTTTAGATGTATGAGGAGGGAAAATGTAGAAGAAGGTGTTAACTTGTTTAAGTATTATATAGTAAAACCTAAATGAAGTAAAAAAAATAACTCAAAAATAATCCCAGGACTCAAATTCACAAATTCATACCTTTATGTGTATATTTGCTACAATTACATCACGCAGTGTTAACCTTTAAGTTTATAATAGCCAAAAATCAATATTCGTTTCACGTTTCTTTTAATAAAAATAAAGGTTTCATTTCAATTGGAAAATATTTCATTTCAATAGGAAAAGGTTTCATTTCAATTGGAAAAAGTTTAATTTCAGTAGGAAAAAATTTCATTTCCGTTGGAAAAGGTTTCATTAAATTTCGAAAAAGCTTAATTTAATCTGGAAAAGCTATAATTCTTTGGGAAAGCCACGAAGACTTATGAAATAGCACGTACTGTGAAACATGTAAACAGAACACTCCATCTCTTTTCTTTGTGCCTGCCTACTGTGACATATAATGGTCCAAAGAAATCAATTCCGTGCTCTCAATCTGGGAAAGTAGAATTCGGATTTAATGTTTAACATAACTGCTTCATGTATGCAACGATGAAAATTTTGATGGTAAAATCGAACCACCAAATGCTTTAATTTACTGCCTTTTCCTATGGGCTGTTTATTCTTGAGGCACCCTATCTCGTCAGGAAACCCGCTTGTATAAAACAAGTTCAACTTTGTGGACATATTCGAATCTCTCATTTTCTGGTAATTTGCAGATACTGACCACAGACTTCAACTTCTCCATATAAAGTAGAAGTCGCGAAAGCGCTTTATAAAGTCGTCTCTAGCATGAAAATGTTGAGTAATTTATGGTGAACGTATGTGGTTTCGAAATATGCAAGATACAATTCGTACCTCTTCTTTGGCTTCTCCTAATGCGGGGTTTTCGGACAAAAACGTTCATCTTCTTGAAAGAACTTAGGACCATGGATCCATAATCGTCATAAAAATACCCAATTTCCGTCGCAAAATCGGCTGGATTTAATTTTGAGGGCAACCAATTCCATTGGGTAATATTTGTAGACTCCAGAATATCTCCAACTCTGTACATGATGAACGGTTTCAAATTCTTCGGATCCATGGCCAACCAGCTAAGCACAGTTTTGAGTCTGATCAGAAGAAAGTTTGAGTACATGGAAGTCTCGTTGCTTTGACTATTTTATCTGCCAGGAACACTCCAGTTACGGCAGCTTAGAGTTTCAATTTCGGAAATGAAATTGGTTTGAGGGGAGCCACTTTGGATTTTGCTGCTACAAGACTATTACGACCTCTTCGAAATATTGAATACGAACGTAACACAACGCTGCGTATCCGTCTTCTCCAGTGTTAACAAAGGTATGGAAGTCTTAAGTGAACTTCTGAAATTTTCTCCAAATTGGACAACCAGGAGGGCCACTTGTTGTATAATTCGTCATTAAATTCATCCTCCCATTTATTTGCTGATCGCCATTTTTGTTGTAGTAGAATTTTCAACCGAATCGTGTAATGGGGGATGAACCCAAGCGGACCTAATGTTTATAATAGCCATCAGAACCTGGAGAACCTCCCTCTTGGTAAGGATCACATTTGAGTCGAATACGTTTTTCGAGAGGCGTAAAAATCTGCAATTGTACTGAAACACATCATTAGTGGATTCCCAACACATACCAAGAATTTTTTCAACGGCTCCAAATTTTTCCTGCACACCCAATTCCTCGTGTGGAAGCCATTAGCAGCATGAATCATTTTAACTTGCAATGCTCTCTAGGCTCTAAGGATTCTTCTTCACCTTGTACACTGTCGGTAAAATCATCCATATAGTGATACGACTCCAACGCCTTGACTGCTCCCCGATAATATTCATGAACTTCGTCTGCGTTCTTGTCGCGCAAAAAAAAAGAGCAATACATGTGGCACAGCTAATTCAAAAAATTTACGCTTTCATCACATAAACACTGATTTTGTTTACGTCACCATTTTCGAACCACAAAAATCGTTGGATGTGCATGTCTTCATCTTTGACGTTTATTCTATGAAACATCTCAGCAATATCGCCACAGACTGCTACTTGACCAACCCGGAATTCGAAAAAACATTTTGAGTGACGTAAGCAAAACAGGACCACTTAGCAAATAATCGTAGAGGGATTTGTTATTGGATTTGGCTGCTGCATCCCAAACTAGAGGAACTTTACCAGGCTTATTCGGGTTAAGAGCCACAAAAATTGGAAGATACCAGGTGCGGACAGAATAATTATTAATTTCCCAAAACTTTTCTTGCATATCTTTTGTGAGAAGCTTATCGATTTCCATCTGCATAGCTACTTTAATTCAGGATTCTTCATAAACTTCCTCATGAAACACTTTAGTCGATGAACTGCGACATTGTCGCTATCAGGTGATTGAGGATCACTATCTTTCCAAAGTAGACTTACTTCAAATTCTTGGTTCTTTTTTATACAGTTGTTCTCAAAATTCCGCATGGCTTTTTGATGCTCGATTGACAGTATATTTTTCGGTTGATACACATTCAGGGAGAAATATTCTTTTACTTTATCATGTAAGATTTGATAACATTCACATTCACAAGTATGTATATTTAACTAAGGTATTTTACCAACATCTGTGCCACTAACTTGAAGAGTCCATCCAAGCAGAGTTTTTCTTTGCAATAAACTGATTATTACCACCTTCACGAATTTTCATTGGGATTCCTACTAGCCAATTATTAACACCAGTTAATATCGTCGGTTTTGGGTTCACATATGATTCGACTGGCAATCCTTTTAAATGCAGATAATATTTCACCACTTTCTCAAAATTTAACGATTACCTGGGCAGTTCAAGATTCTTCACCGTTCGAATATCGTGCAGCATGAAACGACAATCACCATTAACACCAGATACATCAATATTAATTTTTACCGAATCATCTTCAGAGCGAGTTGTGTTACCAGTCCAACGTAATGGAACCACTTGTGACAAGAATCGCATTGCACCATACGATCAGTGTCTTTTAAATCGCATTTGTTGCAATTAAAATCAGTTTCTGACATTTTATAGTCAAATTAGTGAAACTTAATACAATTTAGTTTTTTCTTATTTTCAGGAAAATAACTTTTAATATTGGAGCTCGCGTTTTTTTTGTGTTATTTTCACAGCTTTTTATTTACTTCTGTTGAGGTACTATTTCACTGTACCACTTTTCTATCACAGGTAAATAACTTGCCGAAGCCGTGTTAACAATTTAAAGATTTGTTCCTTTTTAATTTTTAATGAACTGCGATAAATAGCTTTAACCTTATCTGTTTTTAAAGAAATGTTGAGTTCGAGACACAAAACAACTTTTTTAGTCGCCCTCACTGCGTATTCAAATTCGAACTAAACTACTTGTTTTCTTACGTTATACACCGCCGTTATAAAACAATAACAATATGCTTATTACTTCAATGCATGTATAAATGTATGTATGTAAACATACATGCATTGGGCCACATAAATAAAGGGCAACGAAGAGATAAACAGAGATCAATGCAATGGTGTATTGACTACATAAATTAAATAAATTTTAGTAAATAAATAACTACAAAGGGTAAATAAACAGTGGCGGCGGTAACACTAAGTACTACACCTTTGAATCAAAAGTGTCAATTAAACACCTACACAAAAATAAAAGGCAACAAAATTATTAGAATAAACAAATGTGAACTACAAATAAATTATATCATTCAATACCAAAATAATTTATCATCTTAAATTGACCTAACACAATTATACACTCCTGTTAAAATAACAAAAGTAAAAACACATAAAACATTACGATATCGTTACAATTGTATCAAACAATAATGTACTAATTTACATTATAATTGCAAGTATGCAAGTATTATTATGGAATCCTCTATAATATTTTTATATTTAGAATTTGTAAGCACCAACTCAATTACAATGATCTATTCAAAAATCAAGAAACAAGAAAAAGTCGAATCACCAGGAATTGAATCACCACAACAACAACTACCCAAATTTGTACTTGCTCAATCACGTCAACGATATTACTATCCACTACCAGTGTAGTGTGTTTAAGTTTTTTTTTGCAATAACTTGCAAGTAAACGAACACACATAATGATAGAATTTCACTTCATTGTTGGATACAGCTCAATCAAAAGGACTGCTCCAATAATGTAAAGACCATGTCCATTGAGAATTCCACAAGTAGCAAATCGTGAACCACTTCATTAGGTAATACAGTTAGCCCCTGTTGTTATTAGAAATATTTAAAAACCAAATTCTCTCTTTAGGGTTATTTCGAATTAAAATTAATTAATGTCCAAAAATTTTAAAATTTTTAAGTGCAAGGAAGCAAAACTTGCAACTAATTACATTTTGTGTTATCACTAACAATTAGAATTCAAGTAAGAAACCGTTAAAACCAAATGATTTTTAAGTCATACATCATAGTATGGAGGGTATAATAGGCCATTTACATATAAGCGGGTTAACCCAGTGGGTCTGGGTTTCAAATGCCATTACCATTGCGTATACTTCAAATAAATCCTCATAAAGAAGGTTAATCCTGCAAAAAATTATAATATAAACGCCGTATAACATTTCCAGATTAAATTAAACCTTTTCCAGATTAAATGAAACCTTCTCCAATTGAAATGAAACCTTTTCCAACAGAAGTGAAACATTTTCAAAATTATATTATACCTTTACTATTTATTAAAGAAGCATGAAGCAAATATTGATTTTTTGTTACTTTAAATTTATGTATATGTTAACACGTCGTGATGTAAATATAGCAAATATGCCTATATTGGTATGTATCTTTGAATAAGCATTATATTTATCTTTATGTTCTGGGACAGTTCTGAACAAATATATTATTTTTGACTTTGCCTATTGTAATGTACAAATAAGTATAAATTGTCTTCTGCCTATATACAGACTTTATCACTACTGTTTCCTTAATTTTTAGCATTGTTATTATTACATTCTTTGCGACAATGCTGTACCCCCATAATTCAGAGATCATGCGGAAGTAATTTCTTGAAAAAAAAGTCTGAAAAAATTACCGTTATCTACATTATGGTTAAAATCAAGAAGATGAATCATGAACTCTTCCAGTAAAAAAAGAATTTAAGAGAGCAACAAAAAATCGGCCATTGTGCCAGAAAAAATATGCCGTAAACGAACGGATAATGCGGTGAGATAGAGGCATCCTTGGGCATTTCTTCCACCAACTAACATTTGATATTGCATAAACAAATGGATTTTTCTCGTTAGATCCAGCAAAATTTGACAATTGTTCAAAAAAAGGCATCTGTGAATTGGTTCAAGGAAATTGGGCATAAAATCAATTGCGGTGCTTCAAGTGATGTTTATAAGACCGTCACAGATGACGAATCTAGGTTCAAGGTTATAGAAAAGAAGACAGCGCACGTTGTTTTCTATAGAAGATAAGACGACACATGTCGCCTTCTATAGAATAGAAGACATCACACGTTGCAACACACGTTGCCTTCTATAGAATAGAAGACAACACACGTTGCCTTCTATAGAATAGAAGAAAACACACGTTGCCTTCTATAGAAAAGAAGACAGCACACGTTGCATTCTATAGAGTAGAAGACAACACACATCACCTTCTATAGAATTGAAGGCGTCACACGTTGCCTTCTGTAAAATAGAAGACAACAAACGTTGCCTTCTATATAATAGAAGACAACACTCGTTGCATTCTGTAGAATAGAAGACAACACATGTTGCCTTCTATAGAATAGAAGACAACACACGTTGCATTCTATAGAATAGAAGACAACACTTGTTGCATTCTAGAGAATAGAAGACATCACACGTTGCCTTCTATTGAATAGTAGACAACACACGATGTCTTCTATACAATAGAAGGCAACACACGATGCCTTCTATAGAATAGAAGTCAACACACGTTGTATTCTATAGAATAGAAGACAACTCACGTTGCCTGCTATGGTATACAAGACAGCCTGAAATAAAGCAGGAATCGGCCGTTTGGGTTTTCGAAGGCGAGCCAAATCAAACGAAAGTTTTTCATGTAAGAAGCACTTCGAAGTAAAATGTTTCTTCAGAAAAACTGACCGTGTGGCGACTATACGGCTTGAGAAATATAGGACGGTTAATTATGAGTGGTACGCTATAATTTGTTTGCCTGATGCCGCCTGAGAAATTCGAAAAACGAACAAGAGAATAAAAATCATTCGGCATCATAACAATGTGAGCTTTCACACATGAATTCAAACCAGCGCCTGTTTGACCGGGCAAAACGTGGAATTGATGGGTCATTTACTAAACAGCCCTGACTGGGGATCAATGATTTCATTTGATTCCAGCACATCAAGAAAAAAGGCGTGGTCAACGTTTTTTGTTGCCTGAAGATGCTGTAAAAGCGTTCAAAAGCCATGATTTGGAGGTGTATCAATTGGAGTGGAAAACGTGCTTAGCCAATAGGTTTGAGCGCACGAAAAAGTGTATAAATCATGCTGGAGACTACTTAAGAAAACAATAAAATTGTTTTTGATGGTAAATATTTCAGCCCTCGTATAAGTATATTTGTTATAAATACATCACGTAGTGCTAACTTTTTAATTTAAAATAACCAAAAATCAGTATTCGTTTCATGTTTCTTTTAATAAAAAAAAAGGTTTAATTTAATTTGGAAATAGTTAATTGGAAAAGGTTTCATTTCAATTGGAAAAGGTTTCATTTCAGTTGGAATAGGTTCCATTTCCGTTGAAAAAGTTTTCATTTAATTTGCAAAGGTTTCTTTGAATTTGGAAAGGTTTCATTTAATCTGGAAATGCTATATATTAAGTTTGTTTGTACCCCCGATTTACGATATTTTTACATTTTAAGCTACATTTTCAGACCAATTTAGCTATAATTTGATATTTAGGGTTTTTAAGTGTCAAGAAACTTATATAAAAAACTTGTGGACATAGGCGCATGTTTTGAGTAGCCCCCATATAACAGTACCTCCCGATTTCAAGTATTTTGACATTTTAAGTCACATTTTAGATGGACTTAGCTATAGTTTGACACTTAGGGATCCTAGCGGTCACAAAATTTATATTCAAAAAATTATGGACATAGGTCCATATTGTAAGTTGGAATAAAAGGCAGCGACGTCAAGTATTTCAAAGCGGGTGAGCGGGTAGATTTTATTGTCGTTGTAGCAGCTTCTACAAGTACATGTAAATCTTTATTTTATTGATTCGGCTCTGCCTCCAGCTCCAAGTTCAGAGAAGACGCCACCTGGATTGGATTAGTCCAAAGAGAGAGAGGAGTTAATCAGTCGGGTTGGCTGGGCAGTTAAACAGGTGCTGCGTAGTATGCGGACCGGTGCCACATGCTGGGCAGATATTCCGCGTGCCATCTATCCTGGCCCAGTAAGAATTGAGGCGTCTGCACCAAGCAAATCTAAGATTTTATTGTAGAGCTTCTTGTTGCTTCAGTGGTTTTTATACAAGTGGAGTAAATACATTTCGTTAGAGATTTTCTGTTCGTAGTAAGTAAATGAGACAAACGGAATTAGAAAGTGAGGATGGTAGCCCATGCATATTGAGTGAAAGCTTTATCTGTCGAAGGTTACCGTATGTAAGCTTTAGATACAAGTTATACTTCAAGACATAGATTCAAATTTATAACGGAAATTCACGTTAATATTTCTTAGATAACTATTTTAAACTAGTTGTTGAAGTTAGTCACTTCAACATGCCGGGGACTATTGCTTGGATGCAACTTTATATTCACAGCTTCTGGATATCATCCAACCAAAGACTGCGCTTTGCGCAACGGGCATGTTTGAAGCGGTTTGTATTAATCCAGCTCTTAGTGTTTTCGAAATATGGTCGTTGGCCAAAATGATTTCAACATTGATTGGATTAAAGTAATGGGGATCTGCCAAATCAGTGTTGTGGTTATAAATGGACTGTAAGCGCTTTTCGTTGTTTGATTCGACAAATGAGGTGTTAAGCTGGGTTCGTACCTCGCCAGAAATTTGTACATTGACGGTATGGTCGTGAAAGGATTGCAGATTGATGGTGGCAAAGGGTTTTTCCGTCCTCTGGGTAGTTGGTAACTCGACTCTTCCCACCAGTTTAGTAGGTATCAATGCCTGTGTTGCACTGGAATTCATCAGCAACCGTACTATGTCGCATGTTTCTGTGGTATTGATTTTTGCCAATGCGGTTGGCAGGAACACGAGTAATGATTCCATTTTGTGTGCGTATTTCAGCCACACGAACTCTGGAATCTTTGCCCGTGATTACTTTAACTACTCGACCAAGTCGCCACTCGGTCGGAGGAAGATTGCCGTTTTTGATGACGACAAAGTCGTCAGGAGCTAAATCTCGTTGAGGGGTTTTGCACTTTACCTACGTTGAAGTTCTGCTAGATATTCGTTTTTCCACCGTTTTGCAAAGTGGAGTTGGACAGTTTTTAATCTTTGCCATCGGGTCATTAGTGCCAAATTGCGGGAAAATTGTTCGGGAATTGCAGCAAGTTGAGCCCCTCTCAATAGGTGACCAGGAGTTAAGAATAGTAACTCGTTGGGTTCTTCAGTCAAAGGAGATAGTGGACGAGAATTCAGAATATTTTCGATTCGGATCGGAAAACTCTTCTTAAGTGAATTTCAGATTTCCAGCTACTTTTGTTAGGTGTGTTTTTATATTTTTTAATGAAATGCCAGGTATAGTCATGCAAATTGTATTTAGTGACAAGATCATTTTCTATATTCTTCAGATAAATTTCGATTTGCTCCGATAAAGTTAGTCCCGTTATCAGAGAAAACCTGCCTTGGCAGACCTCTTCGACAAATCGACTGAATGTACCAAGAAACGCTTCTGAGGACAGTTCAGAACTGACTTCTAAGTGGATTGCTCTTGTTGAGAAGCAAACAAAAATAGCTGCGTAACCTTTCTGTAATTTGGTATTACGGAGGCGTGAGGTCTTTAGTTCAAAGGGCCCAGCCAAATCTATTCCGGTATTTGTAAAAGGTAAAGAGAATTTATTTATTTATTTATTTATTTATTTATTTATTTATTTATTTATTTATTAATTTATTTATTTTTTTTTTATTTATTTATTTATTTATTTATTTATTTAGTTGTGACATCATCCTGCAAAACAAGACTGCTGTCTTATAAATTACAGTATAGGATTATTACATGAAAATTATACCCGAATAACTAAATAAAATTAAGAATTGCATATTTATAATGAATTAAACGTTTACATTACAAAACAGGGTTTAAATTAAATTAAAAAACGAAAACATAATATATTTGAAATTTAAGAGAAAAGTTAAAAGTTGTGGCATCATCCTGCAAAACAAGACTGCTGTCTTATAAATTACAGTATAGGATTATTACATGAAAATTATACCCGAATAACTAAATAAAATTAAGAATTGCATATTTATAATGAATTAAACGTTTATATTACAAAACAGGGTTTAAATAAAATAAAAAACGAAAAACATAATATATTTGAAATTTAAGAGAAAAGTTAAAAACCAAACATACTATGAAAAATAGTTAAGGATGGTATTTTTGAATATGTTTGAATAGCTGGTGCCTTGCTGATTATATGGTAAAGAGTTCCAAAGGCGTATGGTCCCAATAAGAAATTGTCTTTCAGATACCAGACTTCGACGTCTCAAATGTATCAACCTTTTACCTCTGTTTGATCTGACAAAGCTAAGTCTGTTATAAAGATATTTTGGCTTTTCTTTATAGATTATTTTATGAAGAAATAATAAGGATTTCAGATTCAGGATTATTTATTTATTTATATAGAGAATTCCTAAATGATGAAATGTATTGGGATGTACTTATACCGTACACATAACGAGTTATGCTATTAAAAGCAACATTTAATTTTCTTCGACTGCCTGCATCACAATGCACATCAAGCTCGCAGCCGTATAACAAGCTTGGGACCAAAAATGTTTTTGCCAATAGCAATCGTATATTAGGTGGTGTGTAGGAATGAGATAGCCACAATGTCCGAAGCTTGGCATATGTCTGTGGTTAGTCCAACTCAAAAAAGTATTGAATGTCACACCCAAATTTTTCGCGCTGGATACTATTTCAACCTTTTCATTGTTAACTAATATATCAACATTTTGTATGCAAACATTTTTATTTTTGTGAATAATGATACATTTAGATTTTTTGGGATTTAAAAAAAGACCGTTAGCATTGGCCCATTTGCATACTCTCCCGAAATCATCATTAAGACTTTGAACACATTGATTAATGTTTTTTATGGGGCTGCTTTGATAGATTTGCAGGTCGTCTGCATACATATGGATTTTACTATATATCAACTAATGAGGAAGATCGTTGGCATACATGAAAAACAGGAGTGGCCCTATTATAGATCCTTGTGGTACTCCTTTAACCACTGACAGTGATTTTGATATCATCGTTCCAGTGTATACAGTGTTGTTGTCGGTCTGTTAATAAGTACATGCAGTTGTTAAACAAGCTCCAACAAAGTTACCAATAGATTGGTGCAAAACGACTGATTTGTGGCCAAAAAACTTTTCAACACACTTGGAAGCGATCAAACTCTATCAGAAAAGTGAAGATTCTAGTTAATCCACCTTTTTTTATTAATTATTAAACTGAAAATTAAATACTAATTTCTTAACATTCACGAAATTACACAATATAACATTTGTAATGTTAACCGGTAAACGAAATTAGATAAACTAAAAACAGCAGATCAACAAAAAACAGCTGATTGCAGAAATAAGTGTCAGTTGGAAAAAAGTCGTTATTACACTACAACTCCAATGTATAATTCACAATAGCCAGCTTGTCCGTTAATCGTTTGAATATACAGTGGCTCAAGGTGGATAATACACAGAACAATCTACAAACTGGAAAAACGTAAAGCGTACTATCTTTCTGCAACTGGAGATCCAAAAAACAATCCGAAGGTATATAAAATGGATATCCAGCAAAAGGTCGGCGACTTAAATGTAGCTAATCTAAAAGCAATAATAAAAGAATGTAATGAGGAAGTTTTGGAAAAAATTACTACGCTGAACGAGGAGGTTGGAAATTTGAAGATTAGGAATGACTGTTTGGAACATGAGATGGAGCCTCTAAAATCCGAAAATACTATGCTCAGGAGACGATTGAGTGATTTGGAAAGTAGTATCAAAGGAACTTGATATTCAGGGGGCCCAACCTCCAACAAACCAATGTGTACGAAATTCGAAAACTATGTCAGCAAGTTTTAAAAGAAATAAATACAGTAGACAACGTGTATAATTTGACTTCAATAGTCCACATAAAACTGCATGAAAAGAAAAGAGTATATACGTTTTTTGTTGATTTTTCGGCGGCTTTTGACATGATCTCCATAAAGCATATGATATATAAACTCCATAGTATGGGAATGTCAACAAAAGTGGTAAATTTGATTAAAACTATATATAAAAGTACAAAGTCTATTGTTTGGACTGGAAAAGAAGTGTCCGAACCGTTCAATACCTATACAAGAGCAAGACAAGGGTGCTTATTGTCCCCTTTACTGTTTGCGTTGTATATTAATGATTTACATGACTACCTAGAAGGAGGATTAATGGTTGATGAATTAAATGTTGGAGTTTTATTATATGCCGATGATATAGGAATTCTGGCTGATGATGCACATGATTTGCAAAAAATGATTCAGAATTTAGAAAAATATTGCGATCGATGGAATATGGTTGTTAACTTACAAAAGTCCAAAATAATGGTATTCAGAAACGGAGGTCGTATTGCACACATAGAAAAATGGAAATATCAAAATCAAGAGATTGAAGTCGTAAATGAATATTGTTACTTAGGGGTCATACTAACAACAAAAATGACTTTCGCAAAACATGTCCAAAATAGAATTATAGAATCCAAGAAATGCATAAATGCAACTTGGAATGGACTTATTAATAAAAAGCAAATATCGTTAATAGACAAATGGAAAGTATTTGTGAGTGTATGCAGAACAACACAAGCCTATGCGGCACAAGTTTGGGGTTATGGATGGTTCGAAGAAGTCGATAAATCGCAGAGATATTTTCTCAAAAGAGTTCCGAAACAGCCTGATAATCTACCAAACTATATTTTACAATTGGAAACAGATATACCTGACAACCATTTTCACACGCTGAAACTTCATTTGAATTACGTATACAATACAGTACACAAATATGCAGCTCAAAGACTGCCACATATACTATCTGTTAAAATATGGGAAAAAGGTGTACTTTGGGCCAAAGCTGTAACAAAGTTGGCAGAAGAAACAAATATTTCCACGGTACAAATGAATATATCCTCGGTAGATTGGGGAAGTAGAAGCAATGATATATTGAATCAGCTGAAAGTTCAAAGCTATATGCAGAAGCGAGAAAGGGCAGCAAATAGCGAAACAAGATTTTATCGATTTCTTAAACCAGGCATTGGAGTAAATTATATGACAAATATATGGAACCTGGATAAAATCTCAATATTGATGACAGCGAGATCAGACACCCTACCTTTAAATGGAAACCGCTATCGCAATGACGAAAGAAAAAACTGTAGTCTCTGTAATACTAACGAGTTCGAAAATATGCAACATTTCATTGCCAAATGTCCTATCTTATCAGAATTAAGTAATAGTTTCTTAGGAAGATTATATTCAGATCAGAGAGACTTATAAATATTCTTAATGGAGATGTAGATGATGGATGGGAAAAATTATATAATTATGTCCGAAATGCATTAAGATATAGAAACTGCATAATCCGAGAGCTTTTTAAACAAATACTTATGGAATAAATACTTATAGAATTAACACAATGTAAAATATTATATATTGGCAGACGACTTTTACTAAGTTATTGTCAAAACCCATGTTATTTTGTTACTCTGTATACATGAACATGTAATTATGTAAAATTAATTGTAATTATCAAATGAAAACAAAATAAAAATCTAATCTAATCTAAATCTAATCTATACAGACTGAGACCGATTGCTAAGATACGACATTAAAAGACGTACCCAAGTTGTGGAAAATTTAAACAAAAAGCGAAGTTTAAGACACAAGTTGTTATGTTCGGCAGTGTCAAATGCTTTAGAGTGGTCAAGTAAAACAAGGAAGCTCACTTTGTTATCATCAATTTCACTTCTTATTGCCTCCGAGACTTCAGTTAAGGCAGTAATGCAGCTGTGATTAGCGCGGAAGCCGGACTGCATATCGGATAGTAGAGATTTTCGGTGCAGATACTCTGATATTTGTTGATGTATGATTTTTTCGAATATTTTGGAGATATAAGGGAGAATAGCGATAGGTCTATATTCCATATTGGATTTGGGTACAGGGACAATTTTTGCTTGTTTCCAAAGGCTGGGGTAAGTGCTAGAACACAGAATAGTTGTTGAAAAAGTGTGTGATGTGCGTTTTAGACACATTCCTAAGGACGGTTGAATAAATCTTTCTCTGTCTCGCTTTGCGCTCTTGAAAATATATTTTGGTTATTGCGTTCAATGACTTCATCCATTTGCTCAATTTCGGCCTCATTGTTTTCAAAAATTTTTTAAATAACGATCGTATCTAAGACAATGACAGGGTGTTTCATAAAAGGAGGTTTGTGTCTGTGATATTGTGTACAGAAAATCGTAGCACACTTTTGGGCAAAACAGGATATTATTTTCTGTAAATGCGATATTAAGCCTCTGTTGCTAGTTAACAGTTTTTTCTTTGTTGAAGAAGCTTTAGTTTGTAAAAAGCTTTCTGTTTTAGATTATACAGCCGTGTTTGACACTTGACTTTTTTATTATACACTATGTCTCTCTTTTGTGAGAGCTAGGGTTATGTTTACTCAAAATTGTTGTTGGTTATATGTTATGGTTGCTCAATTTTATTTTCTTTTGATTTTAGCTTTTTTTGTTTGGTTTAATATGCAGAGTTTAATTTCAGAATTTGTTTGTCACTTAGCTTTACAAAAAATTTTTATAAATCAGTTCGACACAGGATGTGTAGTTTAATTGTTATATCACGTCAGTTTGTTTCTTCTTGCTTTTTAAAGCATCTTGTTAATTGTTTTGTAGGAGCTTAATGAAAACACGTCTGCACACGAATGAAAACGATGGCACTTTTTTAACATTAGTGTATAAAACGGAAAACATACGCAAAAAACCTCAGGGCTCGGTTTAAGGATAAAAAGATTTCAAGGATTGAATCCCCAACAATTTGGGTATGAAGTGCAATTACTTTTTGTTCCGGCGCAGTGTCTTTCGAAATTTTTTGATTGTGGCCAGTGTTCGGGATCTTGAGATAGCCATTCTGTTCCATGCCACCAAAGGTCGCCTGTTTGGGGCTCGTCGGCGTACACCCACGAGTACCAAGATCAGCAGGATTGTCAGCAGATGACACATGTCGCCAATTAGCATTACTAACATTGTACAATATTGCTGATACCTTGTTGAATGCTAACGTAATTGTGGAGTCAGTCCACAGACAAACCTCGGGATCTTTGACATCAAGATTTGTGCAAACAGATTTGACTAATTTCGATAACAAAGCTGCTCCACATAATTCTAATCTGGGCAGGCTAACAGTTTTGAGCGGCACCACTTTACTTTTGGAAACAAGCAGATTAGTATAGGTAACGTGTTGTGGAGAAGTGGAACGGATGTATAAGCACGCACAATACGCTTTCTCCGACGCGTCACAGAAGTCATGTATTTGGATCTTAGTTTCAGAAGAATAGTGAACCCAATGAGGAATTTTTATACTTTGAATTCCAGAAAAGTTCATCAGGAATGAACTCCGTCTTTCAAAAGAATGTGGCTTAATTTCCTCATCCCAATTCGTTCAATCGATCCACAATTGTTGCATTAAGACTTTGGCAACCACTATAATTGGAGTTAACCACCCTGCAGGGTCGAACAACTTCGCTACTACGGACAAAACTTTCCGTATTGTTGTCGAAACTGTTGGCAACTCTATGTGCGTTAACTTGTAAAAAGTAATCTTTCATTGCATTCCATTGATTGTCTAAGGTTTTAGTCTCGCTGACATCTTCAATTTGTAGGAACTCTTCGCTGAGAAGATCATCGGGGGTATGTTTTGTAGGATTTGCGGATGATTTGATGTTATTTTTTGAGTGGAAAGCTTTCAGATTTAAGCAATTCAATTAGCTCCTGAAGATGCGATATTGCTTCCGTTATTGAATGGGCTCCGGACAAAATGCCATCATCGTAAATTTTACTTTTTAAAATAGAGGATGTAGTTGGGTGTAACACATGACTATATTCACTGAGTTGTAGCAGAGTTCGAATGGCAAAGTATGGCGCACAGTTTACACCAAAGGTAACAGTTTGTAAACAGTAATCTTGAACTTTTTCTTTTGGGGAAGTCCGGAACAGAATCCTTTGCAATTGTTGATCATCTTCATGAACTACAATTTGGCGATACATTTTCTGAATGTCGCCATTAAAAACATATTTAAAACATCTCCATATTAGTACAACGTTCATCAAGTCATTTTGTAAAGTGGGCCCTGTGTAAAGGATGCCATTTAACGCGAGACCAATTTCAGTTCTCTTGGATGCGTTAAACACGACTCTAACTTTTGGTTGACATTCCTTCTGGCTTGACTACAGCGTGGTGCAGCAAGTAATATGAGAAAATTGTTTGTTATTGAAAATTTCTGCACTAGAAGTTTGCCTCATGTGGCCTAGCGATACGTATTCTGAAAGCACCTTATTGTACTCGACAGCTAACTCCTGATTTTTGTCAAGTGCTTTTTCCATCCTTAAGAATTGACCCATTGCAGCAGGTCTTGAAGCACCAAGTTATTGGTCTGGAGTTAGGTTCTGCTTGAAAGGTAGTTTTACTACATATCGACCATCGGGTCTCCGGTTTACTGCCTTTTTATAGAATCTTCGCACCACAAGTCATCATCGGGTTTTCTCATTGGAGACATTTTCTCCCAAAACATTTCTAAATCTTGATTAAGTGGATCAGCAGTTGCCTTCCAAGAGGCAGAGGAAACAACAGAGTTCGATGTGGGCTTGCAACCAATGATCCAAATTCAGTATTCTGTGCCAACAAATTTCCAGACACATTCTTCACAAGTCCGGGTTTTATAATTGCTGGTAGTATATCACTACCTATGAGTAAGTCAATAGGAGCGGGTTTGTAGAAGTTAGGATCAGCTAACTCTAGAGATTTCAGGTGAATAAAATCATGAATTGCGGTAGCGGGCATAAAGTGATTGCGGAAGAGGGATTCAGTGATTCAGATTTGAAATCACAATAACGGAAGCGGTCACCTTGAAATCGGATTTACTTGACTTTATTGTTAGTTTACATATACTTGAGGAATTTTCCAAAAGAGTTCCATTCAGGCCTGAAATCATCGTATGTGATTTCGTTGTCAGAAAACCAAACCGATTTATAACACGGTTAGCAACAAATGACTCTTGGGGCCCTTGGTCTATGAAGGCTCACATAGTGAAGCAAGTGCCTTGATTCATTCATCAGAGTGCAACACGGCGTGATGTTTCTGCTTACACGTTTGACAATAGTGTAAAAGTAAATATTACACTTCTTTGAAGTGTGCCCATACGACAAGCAATTTTCACAAATTTTGTTGTGAAACAAATTTTCTTTTCTGTGAAAACGACCAAGAATGAAATTTGGAGCAAGCCCTTAAAGAATGGTCCTGGTGACATGCTTTGTGTGGAGTGACAATGTTTGCATTGTAGGTATTAACCTTGTGTGAACTGGTATTTGTTGATAGTTTTCTCATATCCGAAATTGATTCCATCATATTTAGTCTTTTGGAAATAAACTCGTCTAGTTGATCCCAAGACGGCATTTCCTTGTGGTTTGACAATGAGTTTTCCCATGCTATCAATGTTTCTTCGGGCAACTTTGATGAAACCCAATATACTAATCCCACGACATGACAGAAATGGAACGGTTTTTGATCGGTAGATAATTCGGAATGTTTTATATAGATAGCTGTATACATGTCACGGTATTTTTAGGGAGAAACTTGTATTATTCGAAGTAGTTTGAACCGTGAACCGTGGATTTCAGCTGTGAGTTTGCAAGTTTTTGGTTTTCGATATGAAGAAGGTTAAGACTTGAGGCCATGAAATCCTAGTATGACCTGCATGATTCAGTGAATTTTGATTGAACGGATGCTTTTGTATTTCGGTTAAGATTGAGGCCTCAGAAGTCATTTAATTTTCATACACTTGCACAAGTTGACGCCAACACCTTTCTAGGTCATCTAACTCGACCTGCAAACTGGAGGAGGTGTGTTCCTCAACACAGAAAGTGACCACGTGGTCAGAAAAGAAAATTAATTTTTGTGGAGTTTTGTTGGCACTGTCTGCGTTATTAGTAGCCATGTTGCGAACTATTGTAAAAATTAGAGTAATTTTGCAAGAGATTTTCATTAAAATTCGTTGAAGCTTTCAATATTAGCAAATATTCCATGGAGAATATTGAAATCAGAACAATTGCACTAAAAATTTTCGCTGAATATCCCTAACTAGTATTTATCCAGAATAGAACCGTAGGAAAAATATAGTAAGATTCAGCGTACTGTTACAATGATTTAAGATAATTTGGAAAACTCTGCAAAATTTGTGATTGGAAAATTCTCCAACTCGACAAGGATTTTCGTAGAGTCTGATGAATACTCGATCCTAGTTGTGAAAATGCAAAACCCACAATATTCCCGATCTGTAACAGAGAAGTTGTCAGCAGACTCACGTAAGAAATCAAACATATAATTTCAATAATAAACGGTTTAAAATATTTTTTCGCGAACGATTATGCAAGTGGAAATGCAATGTCAACTACATAGAATTTTGAAATTCTTGAGAGTCAAACTCTTGGCAACAATAAGAATGTAAGTCGTACTAAATTTCTCTTTATGTGGTAGTTGTCGAGGAACTGTAAGATACAAGCTCAGTTACTTACAATGGATTCAGCAAATGTCAAGTTCATTCACCAAGCGGTACTTCCTAATATCCAGACAATCGTAGCTAACCCGTAAAAAAAGTATGTTGTATACGGGTGTGTTATCTTGAGTATAAACAGCAAATATACGTAAACCATTAGATTTTCCTTTTTGAATAAAACCTCCAGATAACTCTCTTTTGTAGACGAATTGTGACTGAAATCGTGCAGCTATAACTGAACTGTACTGTACACGACTTTGTTGACATCTGTTGTTGCAAATATTTCTCCTTGTTTTTTTTGTTTTGCTGTAACCCTTCGTTCTTCCCACACCAACTATCAAATATTTCCTTTTGATTTACTTCGGGGTACCGTGCAAAAAAAGTTTAACAGAAAACGGAAGAATCTTCTGTCTATTGAAAAGACCTGGAATGAGGTAGCTAATCTCGGGCGGAATTTTTTTTCCATTTTTTCCAAAATTTGGTGTCCAATAAAGGGGGATTTTACAACGGCGGACAATATCCAAATTAAGAATTGCTTATTTATTTCTTTCAAGTTCCTCGAAGGCTGAATTTTGAGGGAGCTGGCCTAAGCGGATTGTAGCAAATGAGAAGTTTAGCGGTGGCAGCCTCCTTCTTATTATAAGTTAGAATAAAAGGCAGCGTCGTCAATTATTTCAAAGTGGGTGAGCGGTGGATTTTATTATAGAACTTCTTGTTGCTTCAGTGGTTTCTATACAAGTGGAGTAAATGCATTTCGTTAGACATTTTCTTTTTGTCATAAGTAAATGAGGCAAACGTAGTTAGATGTGAGGGTGGAAAACTATGCATATTGAGTGAAAGTTTTATCTGGCGAAGGTTACCATATGTAAGCTTTAGATACAAGTTATAATTCAAGACTTAGTTTCAAATTTATAACGGAAATTCATGTAAATATTTCTTAGATAACTATCTTAAACTAGTTGTTGAAGCTAGTCACTTCAACACCAACTGTGCAGGTGTTAAAAAAATAATGGTGGTAATGAGGTATTCATATATATTGAATATGTATTGTGACCTTTTGAATTTTCTCCCCCATCCAATTGTTTGCATAGCGAATAAATGATCTTTAAACATAATAAAATTAGTGTTCTGAGACCTTTTTTGTTTGTCCGTCAGCGAGTTTTCCCTCTATCATGACAAATCTGTGTTGTGTTTGCCCTTGTTACTGTAACTAGTAAACATTTTCCCTGGGAAAATTTGTTGAAGACCGAAAGTGAATGTTGAAGGATCTTTTTATTTGATCGTCAGGGTTTTTCTGTTATTATGATAAATCTTCATCCTTGTAAATGACACTTGTTCTCCTTTTCCCATCAACATTACGATGAAGATTGAAAAGTGAAAGTTTTTTAGACCTTTTTTATGATGGTGTTGCGTTGGTACTGTGGGATTGTGTGTCCTTCCTTATATGCTGTTGCTGTTGTTGTGGGGGAATCCTCAGAAACTTGAAGTTCGGAAAACGTTTGTTCGACAACGACTTGGGTCTTCCGGAAGATGATCAGCTGCAATCCGAAGGAATTAAAATACCTTATTTTTTGTTGGCGATGCTGCATTCCCCCTCAGGACAATCTTACGATTCCCCAAGATAGGGAAGTGTTTAATATGCGATAATCCAGAGCAAGGAGAACAACTGAACACTCATTTGCATTTTACTTGATATCAAAAAATACAATTTCATGTATATATAATTCAAATTTCACTTATTCAACATTTACATGTACGACTTTCCCTATAAACATAATAACTCGGTGGGTATTATGTATGCAGATGACTGCCTATTTTATGCACATGCTGAGTCTCCAGCGGTAGCGTTGGCTCATGTTTCTCAGCATCTAAGGGTTCCGGATCGATTTTATACTGAGTGGGGAATTAAAATTAACACCCGTAAAATTGAGGCGATATGCTAGAGAAATGCTTCGGGGAAGTGCAAAAGGTGGGTCGTACCTGAGATATATAAAACATGAATAAGGCCTGTTCTACTTTATGCCTTCCCAATCTGGTTTTATAGTTTCACCAACTTTTATGAAGGAAATGGAAATATTATAGAGAAAGGTCCTTCTTTTGATAGATTTGCAGGTCGTCTGCATACATATGGATTTTACTATATATCAACTGATGAGGAAGATCGTTGGCATACATGAAAAACAGGAGTGGCCCTATTATAGATCCTTGTGGTACTCCTTTAACCACTGACAGTGATTTTGATATCATCGTTCCAGTGATATCATCGTTCCAATAGATTGGTGCAAAACGACTGATTTGTGGCCAAAAAACTTTTCAACACACTTGGAAAGCGATCAAACTCTATCAGAAAAGTGAAGATTCTAGTTAATCCACCTTTTTTATTATTATTAAACTGAAAATTAAATACTAATTTCTTAACATTCACGAAATTACACAATATAACATTTGTAATGTTAACCGGTAAACGAAATTAGATAAACTAAAAACAGCAGATCAACAAAAAACAGCTGATTGCAGAAATAAGTGTCAGTTGGAAAAAAGTCGTTATTACACTACAACTCCAATGTATAATTCACAATAGCCAGCTTGTCCGTTAATCGTTTGAATATACAGTGGCTCAAGGTGGATAATACACAGAACAATCTACAAACTGGAAAAACGTGAAGCGTACTATCTTTCTGCAACTGGAGATCCAAAAAACAATCCGAAGGTATATAAAATGGATATCCAGCAAAAGGTCGGCGACTTAAATGTAGCTAATCTAAAAGCAATAATAAAAGAATGTAATGAGGAAGTTTTGGAAAAAATTACTACGCTGAACGAGGAGGTTGGAAATTTGAAGATTAGGAATGACTGTTTGGAACATGAGATGGAGCCTCTAAAATCCGAAAATACTATGCTCAGAGACGATTGAGTGATTTGGAAAGTAGTATCAAAGGAACTTGATATTCAGGGGGCCCAACCTCCAACAAACCAATGTGTACGAAATTCGAAAACTATGTCAGCAAGTTTTAAAAGAAATAAATACAGTAGACAACGTGTATAATTTGACTTCAATAGTCCACATAAAACTGCATGAAAAGAAAAGAGTAT